>NC_079890.1:20030665-20113362 GCF_024868665.1 Triplophysa rosa | reverse complement strand
CAATGAAGCTAAGACTTTTTGAGAGACAAATCAGTGACCGCAATGCTGTGCACTTTCCTAGTTTGGCCGAAATTATCTCGAGTTTTTCAGACTCCAACATCCTTGGAAAAATGGATAAATATTCGATAGTGCTCACATATCTCTAATCACAGAATTTAATCAGCGTTTTCAAGACTTTTCCGCTATTGATAACGACATCAAACTGTTCTCAACCCCTTTATCTGTTAACGTAGAAGAAGTGCAAGAGAATGTGCAGCTGGAACTCATTGAACTGCAGTGCGATGATTCTCTTCGCAGCCGCCACCAGCTTCTTCCCGTGCCTGAGTTTTACAAGAGTTTGGAAACATCCAGATTCTCCTTAATCAAACGTCATGCACAAAGGATGATGAGCCTGTTTGGCTCCACATACATATGTGAGCAAACATTTTCGCTGATGACGCTGAACAAGAGTCCACAGAGCCAGTCTGACTGACAACCATCTCTGTGACCTGCTTCGTATCTCTACTACACGACTTACGGACTTGACATCATTTCTGAAATCCAAGGCACAACATCACTGTTCACATTAATAAAGTTAATGGTGAGTAAAAGGAAAAATATTGAAAGCAATATTTTGTAATGTAGCCTAATGATTCCTAGGTTAAAAATGTATGTAATATCATGGGGCATATATAAATATATATTTAGCACACACATAACATTTTTAGAAAATAGCACATTTAAAATATAAGTAGACAAAGACAAATTAATGGCAATAAATCAATTAGCTTGTCTAATAGTAGCCTTTTATTATTATTACAGACATGCGGCCCAAGACAACAGACATTTTTTTGCACCTGGCCCCCAGCAGAAAAAGTTTGGACACCCCTGGTCTAATGGTAACATCTTGGCTATAACCTTGATTTAGACCTATTTAAGACTATACTTGTGTACCAATGTGTTAAATGTGTTCAAGTGTTTACATGTATTGTCATGATTCTGTCTCATCTTGTCATGTCTTTCTTGATCTTGTGGCAGAATCACGGCAGGATCCCCTGTTTAATGTGGAGAGAAGCATTTTGGCCCACTTGGCCTTCCACATGCTCTTTCCAGGTCGCGTCTTTGTACCCGCCCTCTTGTATCCCTCCTTATTGATTGTTAATTAGTTCATGCCCCGCTCACCTTGAGGTTATTTCAAATCTGTATACATTTCTTTGTTCTATTTAACACAAATAAAGATATTTGTAAGAATGTTAGCAATTTTCAGTTCTGGGACATCATTCACTCCCCTAGTAAAAAAATTGTATTTTTTTGTTCTGTTGAACACAAAATTAGATATTTTTAAGAATTTAGGAAAACAAACCAGAAGTGAAAATTGCTAGCATTCTTTCCAATATATTTCTCTGTGTTTATCAGAACAAAGTAATTTATACAGGTATGAAATGATCACTTTAAAACAGCTTTCCCAGTTATTTTGTTGTTATAATGCACCGTATTGGATGTAATAATATTTTTATATTCATTTGAGATAAATGGGACAGTGAATCAAATCAAATCGCCAACATGACATGATGACAGTATTGATATGGCAGGGCTTAAAGTTGAGGAACAAATAAAAGTAGATTATTAATGATAATAAAATCTTTGTTTTTATTGGAATAAAAATCATAGAATCCGATATGTCTAATGGGACTACACAGAGTCAATTACAATGTTGCTTCTGTTATCATATTCAACAGTCATGGATCCGAACTACCTAAGAGAGTGGCGTCGACTAAGAGACTGAGTTGATGCTCTTGCTGCGTCAAGCATCAGTTTGGATGATTACAAGGAGATGTATCTGGAGGGGGTCTATCCACACAAGGACATTTGTCTGAGGAGGGTCGGTCTGTGGAAGCGGATGCTGAAGAGGGTCCTTCAACTGGGGCTGGTTCATTCAGGATCTAGACTATGGATACAAGGAAGCTGCTGATTCCAGTGACTCCAATAAAGATATCGATTTTTCAGACTCTGAAGACACGCCATCATTACGAAAAGATTTGGCTGAATGGGCAACAACAACAGGTCAAACACATGCTACATTAAACAAGCTTATGTACTTACAAAAGACAACAGAACACAGTCCCAAGACTCCAAGCGACAGACTTGGTGCCACACCGGCACACCGCCACGAAGAAAATTTGTAGATGGCCAATGCCTGCCATGGTTTTTTATTTGGTGACATGAAACAATCCACTAGTAATATTTTCAAATGCCATTACAGCCGGCAGGTCTCAGCGCCAGCCACATGGCACTCCCAAAACTCCAAGCGACAGATATCCTCAAGGTTAGTGTAGACATGATATGCATGATAAGCTCAGTTAAGGAAATGGTTGTAATTTTGCATAAGCAATTAATTAGGAGAATTATTAGGAGAATCATGTTTTTCTAAAACATTGTATGTACTGCATCTGTTTGCTTACTACATTGTTCATACATTTTTCAGAAAAGCAAGACAAGTTTCCAATGTCTGAAAAAAGTAAGCATCAAATTGTTTTTTTTATAAAATATTGGATTTCTTGATTCAGGACTGTGGCATTACAGACTCTTCACTTTATCCTTAAACTGCTGGTTGATACCAGGCCACGGTTTTTCTTCTTGTTGCCGTGTCACACAGATGAGGAGCAAGAGATTTGTGCTCATTTTGTCATGTTATGGATTTATTGAAGTAATCACACCTCAGTATTGTCTTTTTTTTATCTTTTATGGCATTTAAAAATAACCCTATGCCTTTGGAATCCTAAATCCTAAGGTTCTGATGCTGCTTCTAGAAATAAAAGAAGAGCTTAGAAGAGTTGGACAAAGGCTTGAACCAGACCCTGTGTTCCACCTGTCTACTTTGGAGAGCATAGAGGAATTACAGCACTTGGAAAGGAAGTTGGTAAATGAGGAGACTCGGGCAGCAATGGTAAAAATAAACTGTTAACGCCACATTTCCTCATTATTAAAGTCCATTATGTATTTTAACTATAATATTAAAATAATAAGTGAACAAATGCATGTTGCATACAGAATATGTGCTGATAGAATATTATTCCTTTTCATGGTAAAATTACAAAAATATGACATTTGAATCTTCAAAATTAATTTGATAAAATCAAGTTTAAATATACAACAAATAAAAATGTTGCACACAGCCAAGATAACAAAGGAGTGGCTACAGGACAACTCTGTGAATGTCCTTGAGTGGCCCACACTTGAACCAGATTGAACATCTCTGGAGAGATCTGAAAATGGCTGTGCACCGACGCTCCCCGTCCACCCTGATGGAGCTTGAGAGGTCCTGCAAAGAAGAATGGGAGAAACTGCCCACAAATAGGTGTGACAAGCTTGTAGCGTCATACTCAAAAAAGACTTGAGGCTGTAATTGGTGCCAAAGGTGCTTCAACAAAGTATTGAGCAAAGGCTGTGAATACTTATACATGTGTGTAACGCGGTTCAATGTAAGGAAGGAAGGAGGCGGGAACCGGCGAATATTTAACAATAAACTTTAATCAAAAATAAACAAACAATAATACGGAAGTAAAAGGCGGCAGCCCCACACTGACGACTGCCGGCCACACAAACGTAAACAAACTTAACAGTTTCCGGGCCCGGTCCTCTCTCGTCGGCAGTCCCGTCGCTCGTCCTCTTATGCTCCCGAGCTCCCCCGTGAGGCATGCGGGACCGGTGCGCGTACAGCTGATACTCATGTGTGTGTGCGTGTGTGTGTGCGTGTGTGTGTAAGTACTGTAACGCTTCTTGATATTTGGTTGATTAAATTTTTATTTTTTATTACTGGGGTGCCAGACAGAGTTACTGTCATTTAATCAAACCAAACTTTACTTTTAGTCAAGAAACTTACAAAAGCCTATGTATATAAATATTCACAGACCCTGTAGTTATGAGTTACAACATTATTAACTTTTGCAAATAAACAGTATTTGACATAGAGAGGAAACAAAACATTAAACACAAATCACATTATTCAACTTTCGAATATTCAATGTTCAAAGTTCAGCAAGCATACCAAACATAATAAAGACAGAGAAAAAGAGAGCAACCAGTTCATCAGCATTTATCCAGAATATAAGCAATGTAATCCAGCCAAGAAAAATAGTTCAGTTCAAGTCCCAAAACATTCAGTTCAGTTCATCCAGCAAAAATGAATGTTGAATAGTCGATGTGGCAAAAAGAACAATCATGATAACATCATCAGGCATCAACAGTATCCACAACAGTGTGTATATTGTGTGTGTGGAGTGTTTTGTATGTGGGTGTGTCTGTCTTCTGTGTTTTCACCTTTTTCTTGTTTTTGCAGGTACAACTTTAATTATTTTGCTTATAGTCAATATGTCTCATGTACAGCTGCTTTGTAACAATGAAAATTGTAAAAGCGCTATATAAATAAAGTTGAGTTGAGGAGTTCTTCATACTTAATTTTTTCATGAGGTCCCAATGAAAAAAAAAATGTTTAAAATGTCTTTGTCCACAATTGCTAACAACTTAAATCTTTTACTTTTTTAGGGTTTTAAAGAATTCCCTTGTCCACATTTAATATGAAGGGGGGTGGTCCACTGCAGAAGGAGGCATTTGAGAAGACTGCAGTATTCACAATCATAAGAGGTGTGTGTGTGTCTAACAGTATACGAAATGTTAACAAAAATAAGTGATTTTTATGTGTTTCATCTAGGTAAATTGGCCATATCCTTAAAAAACAGTGTGTGATGCAACCATGTAATTCGTTTTTAAAGATGCTTAGTTTTTTTTCAAGTTCTTAATATTGTAAGTGTTTATAAACAAAGAATTTGTATTCATTAGAATTTTGGAAAGTAATTATCAAACTCATATAGAAATGGTTAAAAATGTAAAAAATATCATTCACTTAAGCATACTGTATTAGTGATTCTTATTTCAGTTACAGAAATTTATTTATTTATTACATACAGCAATTAGATGTTTTTTTAATGTAATACAGTTACTGCTATTATTGGTCACACCACATGTTGAAATGTTATTTTACACCACTTCCCTACAAATGATGTACAGTGTACAATGACTTTGTCATTATTATTGTTTATTGTAAGTAAAGATTATGATGTCAAAGTTTCTCATTAATTTATTTCATATTTGACAGATGCTGTGATGACCAATTTTCCAACGGCAACAGAGTTTGACACCGTAAACGCAATTGGAGGGCATTTCAAGCAAGCACCAGAGAGCAAGGGGGGTATATGAGTAAACCCAAAACATGATTACGGAAAATGTGATTACCTTAACAGAAAACAAATGAAAACATATTTTAAATAACTTCTTAAATTTATTTTCATATTTGTTTATTGCATTTCAAGTTGTATTTATAGATGCTTTGTTTTGTAATTTTCTGTATTGTATTTTCTTTATTAATTTTTTATAATTTTCTAATTTGTCTAATTTGTGAAATTAATCTTTTACATAACAAAAGCTTTATATTTTGACTGTTTGATGTCTAGTCTATTCTTGGGCTATGGTTAGACGTCTACTAGATTTTCACTGAAAGCCCACATTCAGCGTAGTTTTAGCCTAGACGTCCGGGCTATGTTTGCAGGGCTATTAGTCGTGTTTTAGATACGAAATTGCTTGCTGGGCTTCCTCCATTTTCATTAAATATATCCCGTTTAATAATATCAAAACTGCAATAAAGTGACGCTAAAGTGAGCGAGGATATGCCGTTTGACTTCATTGAATTTTTTACTCGAGGAAAGGAAACGAGATGCACAAATAAGAAGAAGCGCCCAAGGAAAAGACGCGAGGAAGTGAAGCAAGTGAAACAAAGCATTATTTTAAGAATCACCCACCGTGTTGTGTTTTGGAAGTGTTTTTTGCGGGGCAATCTATTTAAACTGCATTTATTGACTATTAGTAGTCGCTTTCGATAAAAGTATTGTGCTAAATATATTTACTTTTAAAGTCATCTGATGATGTGTCACACACTTCACACACTCAACACATACAAACAACACACAAAAAGAGAAAATCATCTGAACAAAATGACTGTAAATGAAATAAAAATATAAAGATGTATAAAATTGTTATGTTTCCATGTCGTGTCGTCAACTTATTTGTCATTGTAATGTATGTAATTAATATGTAATAAATATATAATTGAATTATTTTAACAATATTTCAAACAAGTAATATTTTTATGTTGTTGTCATTGCAGATGGTTTGTGTCTTTTTTGCAACATTTCTTTTTTGCAGGTCACATCTTTATTAGCATGACTGTTAACATTTACTATATAGCCAAAGTACAGATATGAGCGGTTTAAAGAAAATAAACAAATATAAATAAAACTATGGGGAAACAAAATCTATTTTAAAAAGAGATCTTACATGTATCTATAAAATTAATGACTACTGTATGAAACTAAATATGATAGTTGATCCATTGACGCACTACTGTTGTTCTACACACTTTATCTCAGGCTATGACTCACATCTACACAACTAACAACACAAATAAAGTGATGATGACTATAACGAGACACCACGTCATTCACACGACATCATTAATGGAGAAGAACAAGCATAGAAATCACTGAATAAAATCAATCAGCATTTGCACTAAAGGTTCAGTTTGTAGATTCAGATTAATGATGTTTCACACAAGAACCTGAAAATAAAACAAAGATTCAGTTGATTAGATGAAATATTCTACATACTTTTTCATTATTTCACTTTATGATGGAACTATTCAGCTGCGCAGTTTCAACATCGTTTGTGATTTATTGATTTCACATGTGAAAGCGAGGCGTACAGACGTTTTCTGTGCATATACGTTCAGTCTATGAATTACACAGAAGCACTTTGAGATATGATCATAAATACAAATTCTAAAACATTTTTATAAATGAGGCCCGAGGTGTGTTTTCCCAAAAGCATCATTAGCAAACTACGGTTTCATCTTTTCCAGTTTAGTTCGACAAATGATGATTATTAATATATGTTTTAGTCTCAAACTGTAGTGACACATGCAATAAACATCTGAATGAAATAAACACACCAGCATCTAAACTTCATCTGTTAACCTTCCGAATATTAGTGTGTTTACATTATAATCGACTAAAACATTCAATTTAACAACTTGACTTTGATTTAAAGAGGATTTTTTGGGTCATCTGATAATTTTTGATTGATTTTTTTTCCTTTCACATGTTGATCAGTAAAGTGTGTGTACTCGCCTCCGTCCTCCTCCTGTTCCTCCTCCTCCGGTTCTTCTTCTTTCTCAGGTAGTTGTGTCCAGGACAGATTAAAATCAGAGATGTGTGATGCCAGAGCAGACTGAAGCTAAAATTCATCAAATATTTCACTTATACTGTCATTTCTCATTCTCTCATCATCACTCATCTCATATATTTACACACATCAAACACTCTCATATTTCACTTCTCTCTTAAATCATCACTTTTACTTTTGTATTTTAAGACTCTTTTTCTCACCTGATGGAGGATCTTGTCGCTCTCAGCTAATACATCACCACTGGAGGAGAACTTCAGCCTCAGTAAGGTTTTTTTACTATAAACTGTACACGAGACACAGAAAAGCAAAATTCGACAATCATATAAATTTCACCAGAATATTATATAACTATATTGAGAAAATAACAGAGCAAAATAAAGCAATCAAAGGTTCCAACCCAAAGTGTATAAGACACACGCTGGTCCACTAGATGATGCGTGTCAGCGTCACGCTTTGCCTCCTCTTGTCATGAAAATGACATGCATGTATGAAGGTGGAGTACCAGCAGGGGGAGAATTTCGATGACAACACCATAGATACAGTATCATGGGGTGTAATGTAATTTGCCTCCATGACACTGTGTACGGGTGTGATTGTTAATTTAATCAGACATCGTATTTTGCGTGCGTTTATTATTTTGTACGCACAAGGACGCATTTGAGCACGTAACCCGACCCCGCCCCTAAACCTAACAGTTCGCATATTATGCCATATAAAACACAACACATAACAGGCAGATACAGCTACATATGCTAATTATTCCAAGCGCTCCGAGGCCTAAGATCAGACCTCAGATCCGGCTGCGCACAGATTCAAAAATTGCACAGGAATGGAAGAAGCGTTCTGTCAGCTTCGATAGTAAAATGCCGTTGGAGAATCGTTTTTTCATCGCATCGCAGCTCTCTGAATCGTAATCGAATCGCATCGTGACGTGCCTAGAGATTCCCACCCCTACCAATGGCCGTAAATTCAAATCAGAGCGTCTTCCGTGTCTGGAATGGATGTATTCTTGAGTCTATAAGGTAACAATTATATAATAAAATAACCTTGTTTGAAATGGGTTTGGCTAAAATAAAATTTTGGTTTCGTCTATACTACTAGGTACTTATACTGACTGGGTTAAATAGAATTGCATTACTAAAAAGAGACTAAAATACAATTTTCATTGACTAAAACTAGACTAAAATGTCATCAGTTTTCGTTGACTAAAAGTATAGGAAAATAGTCTTGGATAATTCTGACTAAAATAAGACTAAAATGCGCAGACTTTTAGTCGACTGAAACTTGATTAGACTAAAAAGAGTTTGTACGTGACTAAAACTAATAAAAACTAAAATGACAGCTTGACACAAAGACTAGACTAAAACTAAAATTAAAACAGGCCACCAAAAACAACACTAGTAACCACACCCCCACAAATCTACTCAGTTGGGATATGACTAAGACCGCCCAAATGTGAGGTGGGCGTAATTTTAAGTACATTTGAAGAGGAACATGATGTTCCAAATATGGTAAGAGGCGTTACATTTCCCTCACACGCTTGCAGTATTCCACCAATCACTACGCACTGGTGAACTGGCCAATCACAGCACACCTCGCTTTTCAGAGCCATATGAGCTTTGTAAAGAATCTGCGTGTTTCAGAGAGGCGGAGCAAAGACGTACACGCACAGTATGTGGAAAATACAGCGTTTTTGAACCTTAAATTGTGTATACACATTACATTACAGCTAAAACAAACCATAATATTAATTTTAGCCGTGTCATATCACTCCTTTAAGACTTTATACTTTTTGAATTTAGTTTTTAACAAGTCAGTCAAAATTAAACCGTTTTTTGTGCTCATTTGTGTGTGTGTTAATCCAAGGCGCGGCACTAGTTGACTTAGAGCCTATTTACACTGGTCACTTCATGCGTTTCCTCTGATCGGATCATGAAAAGACCAGGTGTAAATGCCCTCTGAAATGCATTCGAGATGGATTTAAATCCAATCGCTCAAACCACTTCATGAACTTCATTCTAGTCAAAACTGATCAAGTCTAACTACACATTTGTTGTTAAAACCACAAACATCAGACCTTCAGTCCTCCCAAACGGACGTATGTTGCTCGCAAATTAGCCGTGCATGAGGCAAAAAAACCCGATAGAAAAGCCGTGGATGGAGCAGCAGCGAAACGCAGACACTCTTTGCAACGCGCTGGGGCTGTTTACATGTGAGGTCGTAAACGTGCTTTAGGGTGAGAGCGCTGAGATCTCGTCATCCTGGAGAACGCGACTTGTGGGGAAAACAATAAGAATGTTTTATGCCCTTATAAACATGACTGCATTTCCAGAAGTACATAAAGCAAAACAACAGTGCCTGTCATTTCATTCTGGCCGAAATAAAGAGTGAATATTTGCATTTTGAGCACGAATAGAAGATCAGATTCATATCCATTCAGTTGAGACGCATTTATGTGGCCAAGTGTAAATGCATTGGTTTTAATAAATCAGATAGCTATCCTTTACCGACATGCCTGAATTCTACCCCCCTGTTTCTTCTGTGTGAATACACAAATATATATACACATATATACACACACAACACATATAATAAATATATATATATATACAGGTGCTGGTCATATAATTAGAATATCATCAAAAAGTTGATTTATTTCACTAATTCCATTCAAAAAGTGAAACTTGTATATTATATTCATTCATTACACACAGACTGATATATTTCAAATGTTTATTTCTTTTAATTTGATGATTATAACTGACAACTAATGAAAATCCCAAATTCAGTATCTCAGAAAATTAGAATATTACTTAAGACCAATACAAAGAAAGGATTTTTAGAAATCTTGGCCAACTGAAAAGTATGAACTGAAAATATGAGCATGTACAGCACTCAATACTTAGTTGGGGCTCCTTTTGCCTGAATACTGCAGCAATGCGGCGTGGCATGGAGTCGATCAGTCTGTGGCACTGCTCAGGTGTTATGAGAGCCCAGGTTGCTCTGATAGTGGCCTTCAGCTCTTCTGCATTGTTGGGTCTGGCATATCGCATCTTCCTCTTCACAATACCCCATAGATTTTCTATGGGGTTAAGGTCAGGCGAGTTTGCTGGCCAATTAAGAACAGGGATACCATGGTCCTTAAACCAGGTACTGGTAGCTTTGGCACTGTGTGCAGGTGCCAAGTCCTGTTGGAAAATGAAATCTGCATCTCCATAAAGTTGGTCAGCAGCAGGAAGCATGAAGTGCTCTAAAACTTCCTGGTATACGGCTGCGTTGACCTTGGACCTCAGAAAACACAGTGGACCAACACCAGCAGATGACATGGCACCCCAAACCATCACTGACTGTGGAAACTTTACACTGGACCTCAAGCAACGTGGATTCTGTGCCTCTCCTCTCTTCCTCCAGACTCTGGGACCCTGATTTCCAAAGGAAATGCAAAATTTACTTTCATCAGAGAACATAACTTTGGACCACTCAGCAGCAGTCCAGTCCTTTTTGTCTTTAGCCCAGGCGAGACGCTTCTGACGCTGTCTGTTGTTCAAGAGTGGCTTGACACAAGGAATGCGACAGCTGAAACCCATGTCTTGCATACGTCTGTGCGTAGTGGTTCTTGAAGCACTGACTCCAGCTGCAGTCCACTCTTTGTGAATCTCCCCCACATTTTTGAATGGGTTTTGTTTCACAATCCTCTCCAGGGTGCGGTTATCCCTATTGCTTGTACACTNGGCCGTAAGAAAGCAATAAAAAATGTTTAACAAGTTATTGCAACAATTGTTTAAGTTTTTCTTTATACAGAATAAAATGTTCTAAAAAAAATTGATTTGTTTTTCTATTCCATTTTGGCATATTAAAAAAGGGTTTTCATGTATTCTTGGAACATCCAGTGTCTTTCCTGCCATTTTGAAACTATACTGTTTGAAAGATTTTTTTAATAGAAAGATCAAATAGCTGCTTTTCCTTTGTTTGTTAAGAATCATGCCATAAAGTTTTTCTCATTCATATTCAGATTACCCTTTGAGGTCATTTTATATTGTAATTATGCTCAACAAGTTGAATGCTAACAATTGCATTGATAATACTTTTCAGTAATTCACTCAGTATTCCAGTTTACCATATTTTTGTGCACAAGTTGTAATAATAGCATTCAGAATGGTTATACTATTCGTATATGTTGATCCAGTTGCGACCTAGAAAATAATGTATATCTGTAGTTGATTTAAGGTTTAAAGGAAGACGTTAAAACAATGTTGCGATTTCAACGTTGATTCAATTTTCAAAATCGACACTTAACTCAACGTTAATTAAACGTTAATGGTTTATACCTAAATTCACCCATGTTGAAACCTGAGACGTTTAAACAACGTCAGGATTTCAACGTTGTTTCAATTTTCAAAATCAAAACAAAATCCAACGGTCATTCAACGTTGACCCATGACGTTGATTCAACAGTAACTCAACGTTGAAATGCCAGCTGGGAAAGAGTCGCTCACATGGATCTGATGAACCTACACAAGTAATGCTGTATGTAAAATGTGACTTATTATTCTAGAAACATGGACAGCTTTAGTATTTTTTTGGGGGGGTATTATTTGAGCAGGTTCATTTTTACCCACACGCCTGGATTCTACCCCCCTGTTNTTTGTGCACAAGTTGTAATAATAGCATTCAGAATGGTTATACTATTCGTATATGTTGATCCAGTTGCGACCTAGAAAATAATGTATATCTGTAGTTGATTTAAGGTTTAAAGGAAGACGTTAAAACAATGTTGCGATTTCAACGTTGATTCAATTTTCAAAATCGACACTTAACTCAACGTTAATTAAACGTTAATGGTTTATACCTAAATTCACCCATGTTGAAACCTGAGACGTTTAAACAACGTCAGGATTGCAACGTTGTTTCAATTTTCAAAATCCAACGGTCATTCAACGTTGACCCATGACGTTGATTCAACAGTAACTCAACGTTGAAATGCCAGCTGAATGAACCTGCTCAAATAATACCCCCCCAAAAATACTAAAGCTGTCCATGTTTCTTGAATAATGTGTCACATTTTACATACAGCATTACTTGTGTAGGTTCATCAGATCCATGTGAGCGACTCTTTGTGTATTCACACAGAAGAAACAGGGGGGTAGAATCCAGGCGTGTGGGTAAAAATGAACCTGCTCAAATAATACCCCCCCAAAAAAATACTAAAGCTGTCCATGTTTCTAGAATAATAAGTCACATTTTACATACAGCATTACTTGTGTAGGTTCATCAGATCCATGTGAGCGACTCTTTGTGTATTCACACAGAAGAAACAGGGGGGTAGAATCCAGGCGTGTGGGTAAAAATGAACCTGCTCAAATAATACCCCCCCAAAAAAATACTAAAGCTGTCCATGTTTCTAGAATAATAAGTCACATTTTACATACAGCATTACTTGTGTAGGTTCATCAGATCCATGTGAGCGACTCTTTCCCAGCTGGCATTTCAACGTTGAGTTACTGTTGAATCAACGTCATGGGTCAACGTTGAATGACCGTTGGATTTTGTTTTGATTTTGAAAATTGAAACAACGTTGAAATCCTGACGTTGTTTAAACGTCTCAGGTTTCAACATGGGTGAATTTAGGTATAAACCATTAACGTTTAATTAACGTTGAGTTAAGTGTCGATTTTGAAAATTGAATCAACGTTGAAATCGCAACATTGTTTTAACGTCTTCCTTTAAACCTTAAATCAACTACAGATATACTGTACATGAGGTCGCAACTGGATCAACATATACGAATAGTATAACCATTCTGAATGCTATTATTACAACTTGTGCACAAAAATATGGTAAACTGGAATACTGAGTGAATTACTGAAAAGTATTATCAATGCAATTGTTAGCATTCAACTTGTTGAGCATAATTACAATATAAAATGACCTCAAAGGGTAATCTGAATATGAATGAGAAAAACTTTATGGCATGATTCTTAACAAACAAAGAAAAAGCAGCTATTTGATCTTTCTATTAAAAAAATCTTTCAAACAGTATAGTTTCAAAATGGCAGGAAAGACACTGGATGTTCCAAGAATACATGAAAACCCTTTTTTAATATGCCAAAATGGAATAGAAAAACAAATCAATTTTTTTTAGAACATTTTATTCTGTATAAAGAAAAACTTAAACAATTGTTGCAATAACTTGTTAAACATTTTTTATTGCTTTCTTACGGCCACCACCACCCATCCTTTCTGGTGCATATTTCAAATATCTGGATATAACTCCGTGAATATTTGATTGGGTTGTGTTGTGAGTGTTGATGACAGCATCTAAAGGAAAAAAAATCAGAAGTTAAGTCATCGTCATAAATGCTGTACATTTGAGCCCACATATGAATCCTGTGTTATTACNAAAAAAACCCGATAGAAAAGCCGTGGATGGAGCAGCAGCGAAACGCAGACACTCATTGCAACGCGCTGGGGCTGTTTACATGTGAGGTCGTAAACGTGCTTTAGGGTGAGAGCGCTGAGATCTCGTCATCCTGGAGAACGCGACTTGTGGGGAAAACAATAAGAATGTTTTATGCCCTTATAAACATGACTGCATTTCCAGAAGTACATAAAGCAAAACAACAGTGCCTGTCATTTCATTCTGGCCGAAATAAAGAGTGAACATTTGCATTTTGAGCACGAATAGAAGATCAGATTCATATCCATTCAGTTGAGACGCATTTATGTGGCCAAGTGTAAATGCATTGGTTTTAATAAATCAGATAGCTATCCGATCAGAGAAAACGCATGACGTGACCAGGTGTAAATAGGCTCTTAGTTTCGGTCTATTTTGTGATTGAAACTCGTTTTCGAGCTGCATTGAGTCCATATAACTAGAGCTCTATGATTTCTGTGATGTGGAGTTGCAGATGCAGAATGCTGCTATTTAATATGTCATCCGGCTGTTCTGCGCGTGTCCGAGTGAATGAGTTTAAGTGTCTTCGCATCTTCGTTGTTGTTTGGGAAATGCACCCCAGATCAAAATCTACCTATTACACACACACACACACACACACACACACACACACTTGTTGTCCTGCAAAACAACTTCACGTTTTTTAAGTGATTTAAAGAAAACAATTTCATGTAACGAATCTAATTGACCTGTTCCATGAACCTCCACCTCACACAGAGACAGAGGAGATGTACGTCCAGACATGACCACGTTCACATAACGTCCTACCATCCCATAACATGAGAAACTGACAGTAGAACGTAGTGGAAGACCAGGAATTACAGCACATCTAGAGAGAGAGAGAGAGAGAGAAATAAAAATCAACCAACCAATCAATCAATCAATCAATCAATCAATCAATCATTCTTTCATTCATTCGATCAATGAAAAGTGTTGAAGTGATTTCATGAATAACTTTACATGGGATTGTTGTTTCCATTGTTGTCCAGTGAGTTTCCAATACGAATCTCTGCTCCACTGGTTTGTTCAGGAGAACCATCTCCTCTGTTACTGATGATCACTGTACTGATCTCATAATCACCCAGAAGATCCAGCCTCCACCACGGGTTACTTTCAGATGATGTAAGTGAGCAGGATGGGGCGAGACCAAGTCTATATCTTAGACCATCTATTGCGTTTGCAGCTACATTGGTGGAGTGGGTAGATGAGTGTGTAGCCGTTCCATTCAATGCCAAATTCTCTAAAACAATTCACACAAATAATCATACATATGAACACTTCCGTTGTCATCTTAAACACATTGAATACATTTCTAATAGATATTTTTATCCAACATCAAAGTTTCAAGATGATACTTCATGACTGTTTCTAGTCGTATGCGAACTGATTTCACTTCTCACTAGCCATCATAAAAAGAATGCAAAATCTGAGACTTCAATGAGAATCAATGAGATTCAATGCTGAGATTCGTGGAGCCGTCATGCCATTATTCATAGTTGTTCTTATCTACACATGTTCAAATCTTTACTTAATACTCTGCACCTTGTAATATTGTAAATAAACCAGTGTCAGTAACACTAATGTCATTATTCACTCTGCACAGTTTCATCAATGCACATTGCAGAGAGAAAAATACCATCTTTATTTTATTAATTCATCTAATATTACTAATATTATTATTAACAATCCATGTAAAGCTGCTTTGCAACACTGACATTTGTGAAAAACACTATATAAATAAAACTGAATTGAACTGGATTTGGATCTCTACACATACTATATACTTACTTCATATAAAATATATGTATACTGATAAACAGAACACACATTGTCCTGCACATCATCTTATAGAAAATAATAAATGACAATCACAGAATCATTTTTAATGAACGAGTAATTTAAAGGAACCAATTTAATGAACTGAATCACATTTACCTGTTCCATAGACCTCCACCTCACACAGAGAGAGACGCTGGAATGTAGGTATGACCACATTCACATAACGACCCACCGTCCCATTACATGAGAAACTGACTGTAGATTTGACTGAAAGACCAGAAATTACAGCACATCTAGAGAGAAAATATCAATCAATCAATCAATAAATCAGTCAATCAATCAATCAAAAAGTGTTGAAGTGATTTGATGAATAACTTTACATGGGATTGTTGTTTCCATAGTTTTCCAGTGAGTTTCCAATACGAATCTCTGCTCCGTTAGTTTGTTCAGGAGAACCATCTCCTCTGTTACTGATGATCACTGTACTGATCTCATAATCACCCAGAAGATCCAGCCTCCACCACGGGTTACTTTGAAATGATGTAACAGAGCAGGTTGCTAAACCAGGTCCATATCTGACACCATCTATGGCGTTTGCAGCTGTGTAGGAGCTGAAGGTAGATGAGAGTGTAGCCTTTCCTTTCAATGCCAAATTCTCTAAAAAGAAATTCACACAGTTGATCATACATATAACACTTCTGTGGTCATCTAATAACCATGAATCTCTTTAACCCCATATGAAAAGATTTGCGAGAATCAATGCGATGCAATGCTGAGGTTCATGGAGCCAACGTGCCACCATATTGTTAGTAGTTCTTCTTAACTATACATGTAAAATTCAATCTTGAATAAATAAACTGAAAATATTACGTTTTTACTGTGGAAATATTATTGAGTTAGAAGTATGATTTAATTACCAATATAATCAATAAGTGTTTTCTTTCATTAAATCATTAAGCTGTGTGCTTTTAATGTGTTTGCTTGCTTGCTCTAATGGAAAAATACTGCTGTGCTATGAGGAACTCAGCAAGAGCTGCATGAATAAAAAACAGGATGTGGGTTAAAACTGATAGAACATTTAGTTCTGATGGGGGGGCAAAATAACTGCTGACAAAGAGTCACATAGGGAAGGAATGTTATGAATTAGTGATTGAAACTCGTTTTCGAGCTGCATTGAGTCCATATAACTAGAGCTTAAAGTGAAAGTCAATAAAACAACCCCTGAAGTCCTTACGTTAGCAACACAGTGGCTAGTACAATTTGAATTTCGGCGGGAAGCTCGAGACACACTCGTATTACAATAGCACGGCAAATAAAGGATCGAAATTACACTCAAAAAATGAAAAAAAAACATAACGAAGTAATACAAATAGTAGACCAATAGCTAGCCTACACATCAAGACCAGCAAGTTTTGCTTACCTTAGAAATGTGTTTTCTTTCAGCTGAGACCGTTCGTGCTTCTGACTACCCGCGCGAAACCAGAGCCCTAGCACGAGACGAGTTGACTCTGCAGTCCAGTCTGGAATCTCGCGAGATTATCCCTTTTCTTTAATCCAGTTGTTGTGTGAGAGAGTGCATCTAACTTGTATCATGATAAAAATATGCTATAAAAATATTCATGATTTTGGATGGGCAACTCCCCCCCCCAAAAAAACAGTATAAAAAAGTCAGTTATTTTTTTTAATTTAACTTAATGATTTAAATGTTAAGTGTTTTAAGTATCCACATTCATGTAAAATTATCACAGAAAACATTCATACTGGACAAATTCATTTTTGTATGTTAAACATATTATGTTGATTATTGGTGCAGACCTTGCTGAATTTTCAACGTTGATTTATAAGTATTTTACTGACCTTTTACAACCATTTAGCATTAAACATTGTTTCAATGTTGGATAAACGTTGAACCATGAACGTACATAATTTCAACCAAATATCAACGTTGAAGGTCGGTCGTGTGCCAGCTGGGTTGTGTATTCACACAGAAGAAACGGGGGTAGAATCCAGGCGTGTGGGTAAAAATAAACCCTTTAGTATTTTTCAATTACAAAATACTAAAGCTATTCTTGTTTAAAGCTATTGTTGTTGAGCTAAAGCTAATTCGGCTTGCCATAGTAAAGCCTAACACGCGTCACCTAAACAGAAGCCACGAACATTGCTAGTCTCATTTACGATTTGGTTCGAGAACCAGGAATCGCATTTATGATTTCTTACTGCCATCTACAGGAAATTGCGCAAGTTTTCGTCCGAGTGAAGGTTTTTAACTGCCATCTACAGGAGACACGACGTTAGTCTCCGCGTGCACGCGAAGGGGGGTAGTCTCCAGCCGGGGGTCGAAAATAGGCACAACACCTGGTCCGTTGGCTTAGTAAACAAACTCACGCATATTGAGCTGCCAGCAGGAAATCTTTGCGACAGTTTTTACAACACTGTAAACAGACAATTCCGCTTATCAACCACGTGGGGCAACAGTGAGCAGAAGTTGCTCGTTGTCGCTTAAAGCTCCATATGTTTGCACTAAACAGTCTAAATAATTAGCATTTATTTTTGTTTGATCATTTATATATAGCTTAAGATGGCTTTCCTTTTTTCATAAAGGAAAAAAACTTTCGTTCTAATTGCACATTAAAGCGTACGGCTAAATAATAATAATAACCCCGTGATAGCTTAATTAATTTTTATTTTTGTCAGCATTTCTCTCATTGTCATCTTTCGCAGGTGCCAGTCGTAAATATCACAGTAAAAACGTTTAATAAAATACTAGAATCTTTAGCATACCTACACTGAATGATTTTTTCTGTGGAATCTAAACAGTGACTGAGCCTTGGTCAACATATCTGACAAATAGGTCACTTTCACTTTGATTACATCACTGCACTGTGTATGCATCCGCTGCGTGCTGTCCAGTGGCTCACGCAGCAAAACTCTGAATTCGTCTTGGTTCACTTGATGGAATGTACACAGAAGCAAACTTGTGGAAAAAATGTGTTAACCCGACAACCACCAACACAGCGAATTTTGAATGAAATAAAATAAGTATGTGAATCCGCTTCGTGCTGTCCAGTGTCTCGCGCAGATTTAACCCTGTAGAGCTAGAAAGATGCGGATGCGAACTACATTTAAGAATCCCCACTGTACAGCAGCGGAGGACTATTTATTCTGTTCATCCACGGAACCGAGGGACAACCGAAGATGTCGCTTACTGATCTTTGATTGGCCAATCAGCGGAAGGGGCGTTTCATACCGCCCAAATGTGAAAAACTAGTTTTCAAGTTGTTTATTCGTTTTTTATCTGTGAAGATGAAAAACAAAGATGGCGCCGTACTCCAGCAAGAGTAAACCATGTTATAATGAATGTATGTGTGTAGTGGAGCAGCTGTCATTGAGATGAATGAGAACACAAGCACATGGTTTTCTTTAGAACTTCTTAAATTAATCAACGGATACAAACATTTACAAGTTTGCTTAAAAACACACAAAAATAAACTGATTGCAGTCTACTGCACAACGCAAGGCTTTAAGACAATAAAAGACATTTTAAAACAATGCATATTGTAAACACTATGATATGCAAATTTATTCTTGAAGAAAAAAAACGAGAGTTTAAGAAACAACATACAGGTACAGACAAGGAACAATCTGTATGCAAAATCAACACCGAAAAAGTATGGGCATGCATTCACTTATTGCACAGGAAGATGAAGGATGACAATTTACCCATAAGTCACTGTGCACAACCTCATTACTTTATGAAGTTTGGATACAATTAGTTTTAGTGAAATATCCAGTCTAATTATAAAACACGAGATACAACCATCACAACACAATTAGCAAAACCATGTTTCACATACAGTTAAGAAGCTGAAAAATGCTTATGTAGATTATTTGTGATTTGTTTATTTGTAACAATGTATTTCAAATATGAATTGTTTTCTCTTATTATTGTATGTAGTTGCAAAAAATATCTTTACATTTAGCAAAGATTAATATGTACAGAGACAAATATGTATGTACAAAGATTAATATGCTGTAAATATAACTCATTGATGCATTTCCAATCCAGTCAAATTCAAGGATCTGATTGGTTGAGATCAGGCTGCCGCTTCCGCTTTATTGAGGAAACTAGACTTAGTCAAAGAAATGACAATTCAAAAGCAATTTTGGAAATTCGTCATACAGGATCACACGATGTCAAGTACATATAGTCTTACTATTTCAACACTTCTATTCAATTCTCTCTAATGCGTTGTAATATACAGAATAGTATTAAGATAATATATTGTGTGGTTTAAACAATTCTTGTGCAAAGATCTATATGTGATACAAATATTAACTCTAAATTCTAATATTTAATCTGTTAACAATCGATGCAAGTTTAATTATGAAGAGAAGACTAAATAAAAAGGTCAACTATCCACAGTCTCTTTCAGTTAAACTATATTTGTGTGTAAACTGTTGTACAGGAGCGATAACGGCTCGAGCGTCTTGATGGAAATCAGTGAAATAAGATCGTCTGTACCTTTCACGCAAATCTGTTAACACAAAAACCTGTAAACCAAATAAAAAATTAAGTTTGCAATCCACAGATTTTTCATATGACAGGTAATTATGAGAATAAAATCATGTTTAATGCTTTATTTTGGGGCTCAGCATCTTGCAAGACGTCACATCTAGATATTTCAGACTCCAGCATTATCTTCAGACAGCTGTATTATAAAATCATGATTTTACATCACTCTGTACAGATCAGTTTTCTGTCATTTCACATTAAAGAGTCTTTCTCTGTTCAGTCAGTGTAATTTATTTTAAAGAAACGGTACCTGCCTCCGTCCTCCATCTGTTCTTCTTCTTTCTCAGGTAGCTGTGTCCAGGACAGATTAAAATCAGAGATGTGTGATGCCAGAGCAGACTGCAGATAAAATTCATCAAAGATTTCAATCCACACATGAAACATTCTGTCATTTCGCATTCTCTCATCATCACTCATCTCATATATTTACAGATGTTACGAATTCATGATTCATGAATGAGGTCCATTGTCATCAGTGGCAGAGCTAGAGTTTTTTATGTGGGGTGGCCAAGGCTACTTCAGGGGCTCCACAGACCATGACAGAAAATTTGTGTTTAACACTGACCTCGCATTAAATTGTCATAAATAAATCCTAGGATTGCTGATTAGAGGTAAAAGTGATCATTTTTATCACTCAATGTCACAAATGTGACAAATATAAACAAAACAACTGTACATCATAATGAGATGAATGTAATTCTAAATGAATATGGATGAAACAAATGATAAAATATAAATGATCTGTTAATTTCTGACCCTGATCTGTTAATGAACCCCAACGTTAACTTGCACAATGAAAAGTTGTTCAAGTCAACTTTATTTATGAAGCGCTTTTTACAATTGTCATTGTTACAAAGCAGCTGTACATGAGACATAATGGGCTCTATTTTAACGATCTGAGCGCTTTAGACCATGTCACAGAATGGTATAATGAGAACCCAGATGCAGGCAGGCAAAGGGAGAACATATAATATTTATTAACTGAAAAAACACAAAACAAAACCCACGAAGGGGATAAAGGAGTAACACACTAATATAAACTTGAAAATAAAAAACAGGATAAGAAGACACGAATGAAACACGTGGGTAAATATATCCTGGACTAACTAGGCGAAAAAACTAGCACCAACACTTGACTGCACACGAAACAATGAAACGAACGAGAATCACAATGAACCGACAAGAAACCTGAGAATGAGGGGAACATTAAATAGGGAGGCACTACAAAGGATAATTACAAGAGAGATGAGGGACAGGTGACGAGGATTTAACAATCATGGAAAGATTACGGGAAACAAGAAGGCGGGGCTAGGAGACAAGACCGGAGGACACCTGGCGCACAATAACAACAAAATCCACGCGCCTCCACACAAAACACCCGCAGGACATGGTTCTGTCAGGACTGTCCAGTGAGTTAGAAAACTCGAGACCAGAAGGACCGAGTCCTGACAGTGCACTTGTCCGAATCCACTTTTGCTAGTTTAAGGATGGGAAAAAACGGTCAGCACGCTAGGCGCATGGTCTAAACGGGTTGCCCCTATTCTCTAACATATTGCGTCATTGACTTTAGACCAGGTTTGAGTTGGTCTATGGTGCAGTCTATTTTCAGTTCCTCAAAATAGCAACGCGCCAACAATGCGCCTGAACACACCTCTTTTTTAGACCAGCACGCCCATGGGCACACAAATAGGCGCAAATGCATTTGCTATTTAAACAACGTGGCACAGGACGGGAAAATCAGAACTGAATCGGGCTGAAACTAGCAAAAACACTTGCGCTGCGCCCAGTGGCGGTTCTACATTGATTTACACCCTGGGAGAGACCCCCTTCGAGCGCCCCCCAAAAAAACCTCAAAATTCTGTCTTAACTATTGCAATTACAACAGGAAACACTCAATCTGATGTCAATCATAATAACTCAATCTGATGTCATGTAAGTCTATCAGAATTTATCTAATTCACATATTAATGTGTTCTTAGAGCAACATTTAATAAAAAAAATAAGTGTAATAATTGGGAGTAATGATTGGCAACTTTTTAATAATAATATATAATATTTCATAGGAATATTGATGTATAATGTATTTCCATATTCACTTGTTGTGTCTCCCAAAATGCCTGATACACATGATTTAAGTCCTGATGTCCTCTACAGTGGACATGTATGAAATCAATGCCCTGTTCTGTAACACAAAGTCATTTTTTGCTTTGAAACCCCATAACGTTTTGACATAACGTCTGAGATGTTGGTTTATGAAATACAATTTGAAAAGTAGTCCGATTTAAATTATAATTACACAGATTTGAAAATTCCGTTGGCTAATTACAGGGCCTAACGTTAACCCAACTGATGGAAATAAATAATAACTGAACTTGTAACAGTTTTGTTGTAAAGCACCATATTATGGTGAAATTAGATCTCGTGTTTGTTGAGTTAAAACCGAATTATTGTTGCATAAGCATAGCAAGCATCATAGCAAAAAGGCTAACAAACTTAAGAGTTGTACTCACCAATTCACACTAGCCCTTCATTCATGACATGGATACCGTAATAATCATACAGAGAGAACATAGTTGCATACATTTATCTTTTGCTCGTTTCTCTTCTTCTTTTCTTTTTTTTCTAAATTGGGCACCCTGATGGCTTTGACCTTTTCCTGTCCATCTGTGTTTATTTAGCACTCGACAATCAACAGATTTCCCATCCCCCCAACACAACCAGAAGTCAAGACTAAACCAACAGAGTGTTTTCTCGACGCGTCGTCAATCCGGAAGTCGGCCATGTTGGAGGCATTGAAAGAAGCACTGCTATTGAACCTAATGGAAATCGCAGATTTTGCTGGAGAAAAAATGATTCTTCTTTAGAAATAACTGTGAAAATAAAGTCGATCACACCCCAGAATCGCTATAGCCATATGCTGTAACATCACGTGCAGTATAATTAATTATTTTCTACTCTGAACTTCACTCACGAGTCAGCAGTATTGATTGATGACGCGTCGTGAAAACACTCTAATGGTGACCACATAATCGTTTTGTATTACCTATTTTTATTAGCCATTTCACACAGCTTCTGTGCACGGCACCTTCTCAGCAAGCAGGGGCGCCAATTTGCCAATTCCCCAAACAGTGAAATGATAGATAATAGAAAACCGCTTTGCGGTGGCGGCGCAGAGGATTATTATTTTTTTTTAACTGCTCGTGCCGCCCTCCATGTATCATGAAAAAATGCCACCCCTTGCCAAAAACCGCTACTGCATTGCGCCGGGTGTACGATAGGGCCCATTGTCTGTAAGCAAAACATTAAAGTTATACTAGTTAAAACAGAAGAAGTGAACACATAAAGAATACAGACAAGCACACAGGTTCATACACACCCATATGCATAAAACACAACTCCACATGCACAGAGCACAATATACACACGCATGCACACGCACACATACACGCACGCAAACAAACACGCACACACACACACACACACACACACATACAGGCATGCACGCACGCACACACACACACACAGCGTCGTTATCTCAGAGAAGCACACATTTATGATAAAAGAGCGAGACGCTGATCAAATATTATACGGACTATAAATTCCTATGCATAATAATGAATGAATTAAGCAGACTGTTACATTTTAAAGTTATATTAATAAATGGTGGCTAGGAACACAAACCTCCAATAGAGAAAAAAAACTCTGGAGAACCCAGGCCCAACCAGGGGAACCAGTTCCCCTTTAGCAAAAACTGTAGCATCTCTACAAGCTCAACAGTGCTTGCATAACTAGGCTTAATAAAAAGAAAATAAACATAGTAAAAAGGTAGATAATAGGTTTAATATTATCATTAATAGTCTACTAGCTGTTGACATTTTTGTAGTGAAGACTTGACGGGTCGCCACTTCCCTCTTTTAACTCTATCATCTCAGCTCTTGTCAGGTCGCCGTCGTTCAGGAATCCTAAACCCAAGGCTTAAGAGTGAAACTACTTAAAATACGATACTTTCTCCTTGTGTAGGCCTACCGCTAAATACCACCCAACCACTTTGTTCAACATGTGAAATCAGATGCCAATCAATATCAGTAGTGAAAAAAATGTTTGGGGTGGCACCCAGCCAATTGGATGTCAAGGGTGTCCAGTGCTCCCTGGATCCGCCCTCTGGCTCTGCCACTGACGGTCATGTATATATATTTTTTCTTACCTGTTGGAGGATTTTGTCTCTCTCAGCAGCTACATCAACACTGGAGGAAAATTTCAGCCTCAGAAAGGATTTTCTCTTATGAAAAACTGAACAAGAAAAGTAAAAAATTCTATAATTAGAACACGGGCATTTGAAAAATGACAAGAGGTGAAAATCAACCAGTAAAAGAATAAGTTAGTTTAGTTCAACAAGAATTAAATCAGTTAAAACTCATCATTGAACAGTTTTATAAACAACATACAAAAATTGTTGCTGCACATCTGTCCACACAACCTCTGGCATAATTTTATCTATGCCACAATGCAGCAAGTGTTATAGTTGAAAAAGTAAAAATATAAATATGTTTTCTTAGGAAACCACAATGTTTTGCATCAGAAAACATTGATGTTTTACAGAAAATTACATACTTTACTTCAGTGACCGTAAAGAAGGTCTTCATTTATAAAGTCTAATAAAGCCACATCTTACTGACAGATATTTTAATGCATTTCCTGCAATATGTAAAAAATAGAGGGTCTCAATTAAATATGTGCAGTGACACATGGTTAGTGCAAATTGTCACATGACTTCCTGTTTGCACCATAAGAACAGGATGACTGCATCAAAGCTTCAAAACAAAAGGCTAGTAAAGTATGTAAACACAAAGATATGACAAAGATTTTTGGTACACATTATCTTTAAGGTGTCTAGTTTTTAATATATGAATTCACAATTATTCAGTTTTATTGAGTGTGCTCACAGAACATGTTGATGGCAACAATAGTGACCGGTGGGATAACAGTGAATTTAAGTATACCTATACATTTAATTGCAGTTGTTAGCGAAAGTTGCAATGACAAAATATTGCACTTAATTAAAAGTTCAAATGTGACAAATAAGTCACAATATTGATGTTGTTATACTGGCAGCAATAATATAACAATTTTATGTTACAAGTTAGAATAAAGTAACAATTTGAAAATACATTGATGGTTGTATTTATTATTATTTTTATGCATAAATATAACCATAGAATGTGATCAAAAAGTTTAAAATAACTGGGCTGAAATACATAACAATTGTGATGACTGCAGATGTTATTTTAGTATACACCTTATCCCACATAAAACCAAATTTTTCACACACTATTCCAAATTAATTTCAAAAAAATAATTATTGATTATTTCAAAGGGTTACTAATGACACCCCATTTGGATATTTTCATTTCTGGGGAAAAGGGCATTATATAGGGAGACTAACAAGGGGATAATTAACACTAGGCAGGTGTGGGGAATGAAACACTAGTGGAACGCTAAACCAGGAAACGAGAGGGGAGGGGCCAAAGATGAGACCTGAGAGAACGCATATTATGTCGTGACCGACAATAATATGTTTCTCTCCACACAAAACAAGAGGCTCTGTTTAAATGATATCAACACACATTCACAACAGCTTGTGGTTTGTAAATATACACACAACACTGAACAATAACATACATTAATGTCATGAAAATACTGTGGAAGAAAAAAAATAGATTGAAATGTTTTTATAAAATTGGAAATTTCTCAAGTTCTACCTAAATATGAAGAATACATTTTTAGAAATTACCTGTTCCGTAGACCTCCACCTCACAAAGAACGAGATTATTTCTTTGTCCAGACATGATCACATTCACATACTGTCCCACCATCCCATGACATGAGTAACTGATTGTGTTACCGGTTAGAAGACCAGAAGTCACAGCACATCTAGAGAGAGAGAATCAATGAATCTCTATAGAGGTGTTTAATCAATCAATCAATGAAAAGTGTTGAAGTGATTTCATGAATAACTTTACATGGGATTGTTGTTTCCATTGTTTTCCAGTGAGTTTCCAATATGAATCTCCGCTGCATTCGTTTGATCAGCACAGCAGTCTGATCTAGCAGTGATGATCACTGTACTAATGTCATGAATATCCTGAAGATCCAACCTCCACCATGGGTTACTCTGAGATGCTGTAGCAGAGCAGTATGTAAGAATATCTGGGTCTGGTCCATGTCTTACACCATCTATGGCATGTTGAGCTGTCCAGGTGGATGATGTGGATGACTGTGTAGCTGTTCCTTTGTATGCTACATTTGCTAAAAAACAAAAATGCTATATACAGTAAATACATACATACATACTGTACATACATGTACGGTAAGCGAAATAATTATTTGATCCCCTGCTGATTTTGTAAGTTTGCCTGCTTACAAAGAAATTAAGGGTCTATAATTTTATAGGTTTATTTTAACTGATAGAGACAGAATATCAAAAGAAAATCAGCGGAAACAATGCTATATAAAGGTTATACATTGATTTGCATTTCAGTCAGTGAAATAAGTATTTGATCCCCGAGCAAAACATAACGTTGTACTTGGTGGAGAAACCCTTGCTGCCAAGCACAGAGGTCAGACATTTCTGATAGTTGGTCACCAGGTTTGCACATGTGTCAGGATACATTTAGTCCACTCCTCTGTCAATCTTTAAGGGTTCTTGGCTGTCGCTCAGCAAATTGGAGTTTTAGCCTCCTTCACAGAGGTTCTATAGGACTAGGGTCTAGAGACTGGCTAGGACATTTAATGTGCTTCTCCTTAAGCCACTATTTGGTTGTCTTGGCAATATGTTTTGCATCTTTGTCCTGTAACAGGCACATCCACGACCCATCTTCAGTGACCTAGTTAAGGGGAGGAGGTTCTCGTCCAAGATTTTACGGTACACTGGCCCGTCCATCAGCCCCTCAATGCGGTGAAGTCATCCTGTACCTGTAGCAGAGAGAAAAAGCCCTAAAGCAGAATGTTTCCAACACTGTGCTTCTCTGTAGGGATGTGTTCCTGGGCTCATAGTCAGCATTTCTCTCCCTCCAAACACACGAGTCCATTTTGGTCTCACATCACTTTCTCCAAACCTTTTCTGAATCATCTTGATGTTCATTGTCAAACTTCAGATGAGCCAGGCGGGCCTTCTTGGGCAGGAGGACCTTGTGGGTGCTTCAGGATTTCAATCTATTGTGGCATAGCGTGTTACCAATGGTTTGCTTGCTAACTGTGGTCCCAACTGTCTTGAAATCATTAACAAGCTTCTTCCTTTGAAAATGTACTAAATCACTACTAATAATGTTCTCCTCACTAATTATAAACATTTATTCTGAGTGTGTTACTGAGTGCAGCTGCAATGCGTTAGAGAAGAACTGGTCCTCCCAGCTGAGTCTGGTTTCACCCGAGGCTTTTTCGCCCATTTATTCATCATTGGACTTTGAGTTGCTTGCCACTGTGCTGTGTTGGCTTGCTCAACGGGAGACTGCTGATATCAGATTAGTTTAAGGTTTGGTCAATTTTTGTATTTTTTTTCTTCTGTAAAGCTGCTTTGAAACAATGCACATTGTTTCATAAAAGCAATAAAGTACTCAAGGCTAGTGCTGTGTCTTATTGCTTACATATAAAACACTTCTAATATTCCACTAACCATTTGAATCTTTTCAACTTTTATGTTCATGATAGGCCCACGGCCTCTTTAAACAGCTAAAAAACTTTTATCTGACATTGAAATGTAAGTCTGATACTTCATGACTTAATATAAACAAGAATGTTACACTTCAAACGTTACAATGCTACACATGGACATTATTGTTTTATGACTCAAATGATAAATTATACATTTTGAATGAATAGATCAAATAATCATTTTCGTCAAATGCGCTATCTAACAGTATATAATTATGTGTTAGAAATGACCTGTTTCATAGACCTCCACTTCACACAGAGTGAGATAAGATGTACGTCCAGACATGATCACATTCACATAACGGCCCTCCATTGCACCACATGAGTAAGTGACAGTATTACCAGGTAGAGGATCAGGAGTCACAGCACATCTAGAGAGAGAGAGAATCAATGAATCTCTATAGAGGTGTTTCAATCAATCAAAAGTGATTTCATGAATAACTTTACATGGGATTGTTGTTTCCATTGTTTTCTAGCGAGTGTCCAATACGAATCTCTGCTCCACTGGTATGAGCCAAATATTTGTCATGAGCAGTGATGATCACTGTACTAATATTATACGTATCCAAGAGATCCAACCTCCACCATTGGTTACTTTGAGATGTTGTCGCAGAACAGAATGGACTAGCATATTCGTCTGGTCCATATCTGACACCATCTATGGCATGTTGAGCTATCCAATCGGAGTATGTGCTTGACTGTGTAACTGTTCCTCTAATTACTAAATTTTCTAGAAAATGTATATTCAAAGACAGGTAATTAGTCAATCTGCAGATGCAGTCAGAATAATATGTAATTTTATACAACAGTTCTTTCTGGTTCTCGAATCTGACTGATTGGCTGAGAGCCATGTGATATTCCACCAGGATCACCACTGGAACCGTTTATATCACTCCACCACTAAGTTAAGTCAAACTAACAGTAAGAACTTGAAATGAAAATAAACTGGGATTGTCTCTTAGAGCATTTCACAGCTCTCAGGAATGGTTAAAAACAGCGCAAACATCAACTGCTTTTGAGTTGACACAACACACATAAACCACAGACTAAAACACTAATCACTTCACATTAAATATCTCTCTGGTACTTTATAACTGCTCTAAGATTAATGTCAACTATTTGATAACAAGAATGCTCCTCTTGAATGTCTACATCTATATCATATGAATATTCATTTAAATAATATAACATATTTATAAAATATAAAGATTGTTAAATGAATAATTAATAATGCTGTAGCCACACAAATCTGAATCTGTTAATCATATTTCCAGTGGAAGCTCTTGAAAGACTGAGCGTCTAGACGAGTGATTATTAAAAACACAAACCTACCAGAATGAAGCATTCGAGAACAGTCAGAAACACATTCTCATGAGAATTAAACTGTCATATAACCACAAACTTACAACAGTGAATGAGCAATAAAAACATCATTCTACATGTGAAGAATCAAAAGAATTGATTACCTGCTAAACTACCTGGAATACAAACAAGACCTGTTGAACAAAAACAAGAATTTTACACGTATAGTATATTTGAAAATGAATGAAATGAAGAATGACTGACAGCATGTATAATGTATAATGTTGAGATGTTTGTGTGTTCTATGAGATGATGATGTGAGGTGTACTCACCAGAGAGTAAGATCAGATGAATGAGTTTGTCCATGTCTCTGCTGAACAAAAGGAATATGAGAAGAGATATTCAGCATGTGCTGCGATCTATTTCACATGTCAATGGATCTTTAGAAAAACTCCTCTCTTCTCTCCTCCAACTTTCAGCTTAGGTCAAATTAACAAATCAAATCAGGTAGAAATGCAAAACGGCAAATATGAAAATAACGACCTTGCCTGTGTAAGTACCAGAAAAAAGGTCATCAGATGTCTGTGTGGTTGTTTATTCATTTCTGTTTAAAATGACAAAACAACATAAAACAAGCTTTCCTTTTTCATTGAAACATAGTTTGCGGTGTAGAAATGTATTATACAGCAATATGCCGATATCAACTGCATAAATATAAATTAATTTACACAAGTCCTAGCCTATAAAACCAGGGGTTTTCCTGCATGGAGGCTTTGTCAAATTTCCTGCCTCCTCCAACTGTCGACAAAATGATGTCATGTCATGGTTCTGCCTCACCTAGTCTTGGATTTCCTGGTCCTGAGGCAGAGCCATGACAAAGTCTTTGGTTTTGTGTGGGAAAACCATGGTGTTTGTCTTTTTGACTCTCCATGTGTTTTCCCGTGTCTTGTCATTGGTCCCGTCCCCCCGTCTGTGTTTCATTACCCGCACCTGCCCTGTGTAATTATCCTTTGTTTGTCTTCCCTTTAAATAGTCCTCATGTTTCATTGTCCTGTGTTCGGTCATTGTGTGTGTATGTATGCCTTGTGCTATTCAGTTCCTGGCCTATGCTCGTGTTCCTGTTCCTGTATGTGATCTTTCAGTAAGTCTAGTTAGTGTTAGTTTATTGTATTTGGTCTAGTGTTGTACTTAGTCTTTGTTAGTTTAGTTTAGTCAGTTTATGTTCCTGTTTACCTGTTATATCATACCTCTTGTTATCGTGTCTTGTTTTCCCCACCGTGGGTTTTTGTTTTACGATTTTTGTAAATAAAAAGTCATTTGTTAACCCCTTCACTCCCGCCTGCCTGCGTTTGGGTTCTCTTCCTCAACTATCGTGACAGAATGACCGAACCCAATCGAACCCAGCAGGTGGCTCCCAAGGATGGCAAGGTGTCGTCCCCCCGATCCGGCATAGCCCACTTGCTGCTGGGGTTCCGTCAGGGGAGTTATGGGGACCGGGAGTTCACCAGAGCATTCTCGGCGGTGGCAGAGGTGACCGGGTTCAGTGAGGCGGAGTTGAAGACTATCTTCAACTGCTGCCTCACCACGTCGGAGAAAAGGCTGCTGGCTCCTCTCGGGTTCGTGGATATGGTCAGGTACGTGGCCAACTGGGATGATCCCGGGTGTGGGGTTCCATTTGGAACTTCCGCTCCACGGTCGAGCGTCCCGGGGGGTCTCGTCCTGGCTGCCTCTGCCCGGGGGGACTGAGTAACCTCTGGCTGGAGCTCCACGGTTCTCGGTTCTCCTGGCGGTGACCGTGGCGAGTGGGGGAGGAAGGACTACTCGGGGACGACGTGTGGGGGTTTCCTCAACGCAGAACTACCTCCGGTCCCCACGGGTTCACCAAAGATGGCTGCAGACCCGGCGGTGCGGAAAATGAGGGAGGAGCGTCACAGGGGAACGTACTACCACTCCGGTGCAGCCGGCGTACAGACCGGTGCAACCGGAGATCCTGCCGGCGTCTCAGCCGGTGGTCGAGCCGGCGTCCAGTCCGGTGATCCAGCCGGCGTCCATTCCGGTGATCCAGCCGGCGTCCAGTCCGGTGTCCAGTCCGGCAGTCCAGCCAGCGTCCAGTCCGGTACAGCCGGCGTCCAGTCCCAGCCGGTGGTCGAGCCAACGTCCCAGCCGGTGGTCGAGCCAACGTCCCAGCCGGTGGTCGAGCCGGCGTCCCAGCCGGTGGTCGAGCGGCATCCAGTTCGGTGATCCAGCCGGCGTCCAGTCTGGTGTCCAGTCCGGCAGTCCAGCCGGCGTCCAGTCCGGTACAGCCGGCGTCCAGTCCAGTGTCTTTGTTAGTTTAGTTTAGTCAGTTTATGTTCCTGTTTACCTGTTATATCATTTCCCTTGTTATCGTGTCTTGTTTTCCCCACCGTGGGTTTTTGTTTGACATTTTTTGTGAATAAAAAGTCATTTATTAACCCTGCAGAATCATATAGTGCCTGCAGAATGATATAGTTTTTATAAATAACTGGAAGAGTTTTGAGGGCAGACCTGACCTGTTGAAACGAGATGGTCTCCATCCCTCCTGGGCTGGGACTTCCATCCTGTCTAGAAATATGGCAAAAAGTCTTAATGCTAATGCTAAAACTTGACTCGCTGGGGCCCAGGTCAGGGAGCAGACAGTATGGCTTAACCAACTGTCTGCTTGCCGTCTCACGTCGCAGAATACACAAAATGTACAACATGTAGTAATCCGTTCTCCCAAACATCACAAAATAGAGACTGTGTCTGTCCCCCGGATTAGCAAACATAAAATAATGCGTAAACCTCTTGAAAGTAATTTAATAAACGTTAAACAAACTAAACATGAACAAAATACAGATAATCAACTGTTACGACTCGGATTGCTAAATATTAGATCTCTCTCTAATAAAGCACTTTTTGTTAACGATATGATAACAGATCATAAAATAGACATGCTCTGTTTGACAGAAACATGGCTAAAACCAGATGATTATATTGCTTTAAATGAATCTGTCCCCCAAGATTATTATTATAAACACGAGCCTCGTCTAAAAGGCAGAGGGGGAGGTGTCGCAGCACTTTACAATAACTCTCTTAGCATTTCCCAGAAGTCGAACTCTAAATATAATTCTTTTGAAGTCATGGTTCTTCATGTTTCAACACCTAATACTAAAGATAAAACACTTTTTAAATTGATTCTAGCTATTGTATATAGGCCTCCAGGGCACCACACAGATTTTATTAAAGAATTTGGTGGGTTCTTATCAGAACTAGTACTGGCCGCAGATAGACTCCTTGTCGTTGGTGACTTTAACATCCACGTAGATAACGTTACAGATGCCTTAGGAATGGCTTTCAAAGACACTCTTAACTCCATGGGCATTAGTCAACATGTGTCAGGACCCACTCACCTTCGTAATCATACTTTAGATTTAATACTGTCTTACGGTATAAATGTGGACGACGTTAAAATCCTTCAGCAGAGTGAAGACATTTCGGATCATTATCTGGTATTATGTTTGCTTCACTGGCCTACGGCTGCAAATAAAACTCATTGTTACAAATATGGTAGAACAATAACTTCAACTACCAAAGATGCGTTTCTCGATAATCTGCCCGAATTGTCTCAAATCATGAGAAATAACGTTGAAGATCTTGACATTACCACTGAAAATTTTAATTCCACCTTCTCGGTAACGCTAGACAAAGTTGCTCCACTACGTTTAAAGAAGATTAAAAATGGCAGCCCCACACCGTGGTATAATGAACACACTCAGGCTCTAAAGAAAGCGGCCCGAAAAATGGAGCGCAACTTTAAGAAAACTAAATTAGAGGTATTTCGTACAGCATGGAAGGATAGTATTCGAAAATACAGGAAAGCCCTAATAACTTCTAGATCCGCCTACTTTTCATCACTAATAGAAGAAAACCAGCACAACCCTAGGTTTTTATTTAACACGGTGGCTAAATTAACAAAAAATAAATCGTCAGTGACTTCTGATCCTGTATATCAGCATAGCAGTGATGAATTTATGAACTACTTCACATATAAAATCCAAGATATTAGAGAAAAAATTATAACAATGCAATCAGAAGTGAAACCCGCTGAACAAACTAACTACAGCGCCCTTAAGGAGAAAATGCAATTATTTTATACCGTAGATCAAGATGAGCTGTCTAAAATTATTAGATCATCTAAATCAACAACATGCATACTAGACCCTATACCTACAAATCTACTGAAAGAGATGCTCCCAGAAATTATAGATCCTCTTCTTGGTATTATTAACTCATCTCTGACATTAGGACATGTGCCTAAAGCATATAAGGTGGCTGTTATAAGGCCCCTTGTCAAAAAACCCCAACTCGACCCTAGAGAACTAAGGAACTACAGGCCTATATCGAATCTACCTTTCATATCTAAAGTTCTGGAAAAAGTAGTTTCAACTCAATTATGCTCCTTCCTCCAAAGGAATGACATCAATGAAGAATTCCAGTCTGGATTTAGAGCATGTCACAGTACAGAGACTGCTTTGATCAGAGTTACAAATGATCTGCTATTGGCGTCTGACCGAGGTTGTATCTCGTTATTGGTGCTGCTAGACCTTAGTGCTGCATTCGATACCATTGACCACAGCACACTCCTACATAGACTCGAAAATTATGTCGGCATTAAGGGAATAGCTTTGAAATGGTTTAAATCTTATTTATCCGACCGTTTTCAATTTGTAGCAATAAACAATGAGGTGTCACGCAAATCGCAAGTCCAGTACGGTGTACCACAGGGCTCAGTCTTAGGGCCTCTGCTCTTCGCATTATACATGCTACCTCTAGGAGATATAATAAAGCGACACGGAGTTAGCTTTCACTGTTATGCTGATGATACTCAACTTTATATTTCCTCGAAGCCTCATGAAACACAGCAGTTCCATCGAATAATGGAATGCATAGTCGATATAAAAAACTGGATGAGTAACAACTTTTTATTACTGAACTCGGACAAAACGGAAGTGTTACTTATTGGACCGAAAACTGCTATAAGTAACAACCAAGAATACTGTTTAACTATTGACGGATGTTCCATAAAACCCTCGTCGTCAGCAAAGAATCTTGGCGTTCTATTCGATAGTAATCTGTCATTTGAGAGCCACGTCGCCAACACCTGTAAAATTGCGTTTTTCCATTTTAAGAATATATCTAAACTACGTCATATGCTGTCAATCTCAGATGCAGAGAAGTTAATTCATGCATTCATGACATCAAGACTAGATTACTGTAATGCACTGTTAGGTGGTTGCCCTGCAGGCTTATTACAAAAACTCCAATTGGTCCAAAACGCGGCAGCTCGAGTTCTTACACGTACAAAAAAGTATGAACATATTAGCCCGGTTCTGTCAACCTTGCACTGGTTACCTATAAAGCATCGCGTTAACTTTAAAATCTTGCTTATTACCTATAAAGCCTTACATGGTTTAGCTCCTCAGTACTTGAATGAACTCCTTTTGTATTACAGTCCTTCACGTGCATTACGCTCTCAGGCGTCCTGTCAGTTGGTAATACCTAGAATTTCAAAATCAAGTGCAGGTGGTAGATCCTTTTCCTATCTAGCGCCTAAACTTTGGAATAGTCTTCCCTGCACTGTCCGGGAGGCAGACACACTCTGTCAGTTTAAATCTAGACTAAAGACGCATCTTTTTAATCTTGCATACACTACTCTTCCATAATATAAATCTTTAGAGGGTTTAGGCTGCATTAGTTAGATCAACCGGAACCAAAAACACAACTGATGTACTTGTTGCATCAAAGAGTACAGAACAGTACTCTACTCTCAGCCAGTCTTGTCTCATTGTTCCAAGGTTACCACAGCGAGCAGGATGCAGTTCATGGCCTGACCTGATGGTAGAGCGGAGAATGGGAAGTGGGGACCTGACAAGAGCTGAGATGATAGAGCTGGATAAAGAAGGACGCGGTCTCTTGACATGTCTTCACCACAAAATTTCAAATGCTATTAGATTATTAATGATAATCTTAAACTATAATTTATTTTATTATTAAGTTTATTTATTTTATTTAGCCTTGTTGTGCAAGCTCTCTGGAGCTTGTGCAGAGGCAGCAGCTTTTGCCAGAGGGGAACTGGAATCCCCTGGTTGGGCCTGGGTTCTCCTGAGGTTTTTTTTCTCGATTAGAGTTTTGGGTTCCTCGCCACCGTTTGCATACTGTTTTTGTCATCTGCCTGGCCGGGGGGGCTGCTTTAGAATTTTAAAGTTTTACTTAATTAATATTGCATATAGGAATTCATAGTCTGTTATATTTGACCTGTGCTTCTCTCTCCTTTATCCTAAATGTGTGCTCTCACTGAGCGTGTGTGTGTGTGTGTGCGTACTTGTCTGTGTACGTACATGTGTGTGTGTGCGTGCGTGCGCATCCGTGTGTGTGCGTGCGCATCCGTGTGTGTGTGTGTCTCTGTGTCTGTGTGTGTTAGTACGTGTGCATACTGTGTGTGTGGAGTGTTTTGTGTGTGTGTGGGTGTGTCTGTCTTCTGTGTTTTCAACCTTTTCTTGCTTTTGCAGGTACAACTTTGATTGTTTTGCTTGTAGTCAATATGTCTCATGTACAGCTGCTTTGTAACAATGAAAATTGTAAAAGCGCTATATAAATAAAGTTGAGTTGAGTTGAGTTAACCCCTTCACTCCCGCCTGCCTGCGTTTGGGTTCTCTTCCTCAACTGTCGTGACATGTCAGACAGGTGTCATCACGGAAAACACTAACAACAGTTGAACTTTGTGGATTATTCATTTATAACTGTAGTTGCGGCATTATTTCACCATGGTGGCGCTGTTTCATTATCAGCACAGTGAGGTGCTAAACTTCGAGAGAGAAAAGTTGCAATTTTCAATGAATCTATATTAGCTATACTTTGTGGTTGTTCAGGTAAATATTGTTTATAATATTGTTCTAAGTATGTTTTTTTCAAAAATGAACTTGACATCCCATTAGTGTAATGTTTTTCAGCTGAAAATTAACCATGTATATTTGTGGTAAATGTGCAGTAACCATGTTTTTTTGGTGCATTGATTCATTTTTTTTACTTTACTACTTTTTAAAACCATGGTTATTTTGCTGTAATCATGGCCGTATCCATCACTGAGGTCCCCGTGGTCTAGGCGTCAGTAGTTTATCTATGGTGGGTAATAAAAGTCGTGAACAACTTGCTTAATAGGACAAGCTGTATTTCATGCTGCCAATTTTGTTGAAAACGCCTAGATGACTGATGTAAGCAGTTATGTTTAATGTTTACACCATGTATAATGTTTACGCTTTCTCCCTCTTTACAGAGCACTCCGGAGTTTTTGCTCCCGATTTTCCCGTCAACATTTAAATAACAAATCTGAGTAAACAACATACACTGAAAAAACATTTGAGTGAACTTTACTTGGAGAAAAAAGCTCGAAAAGTTGTTTCATTTAGGAAATGTTGGTAAATTGATCAGAACTGTCCACGTAAAGGCTAAACACAAGTAGGCCTATTAGTAGTTTTAACTAGAAATTCCCAAGTACAGGTACAAGTAAATTTGACTCATCCTTTGTTTGTATCTAAACATCAAAAACACTGACAGGAATTTCACAAAAATACGTTTATTCAATGTTTGAATTCAAATATTTAACAGCTTATTTAAAAAAACTGAATAAATAAACAAAGGTAAACAAATACAACAATTCAGACCCATTAAACCACCTTCACGTTTCCTCTGGCATCAGTTAAAATGGTGAGTCCAATACCTGTGGAACAGATGTCATGGATGTTAATGCCACAATTAGATTATTTGTCATTAATAATTCAAATTAACTTATTGACCTCAAATGCATTGAACATAAACTAATTTTTAAGTTTTAGAACAAATTGGTTCAAGATCCGCCATTCTATCTGTAACAACAACGCCAGTTCAGAGCTAGCTAAGGCAGAGTTACCTAAGGGTAACATTCACATGCAGTAGGCTACTGCAAAATTCATTAATATCGTATGGGTTGTATGCGGAGCATAAACTTGATTTAACTTGATGAATATGCATTACATGGTTGAGTTATTTGTCTAAGTTACGTTACATTAGACTACAAGACTTTAATGACAAGGCACTACGGTTAGCAAACTCAATGCTGTCAACATATAGAGGGTATGGACGTGTCGTGACTTTACCACCCTCCTGGGTGGCAAAACACTGAGCCAAATGACTGCTTACAATATCAGGGGCATGTTCAAGCTCAAACCGGTGCGCAACGTTTTGCTACGGTTTCCGGGTTGAACAACACGTTTCCCGGAAATGGTTTGCAATGGTGTGCAACAGGGTTTGAGATGCGTTTTCTCTTGTTTGGTGGGTGTGTCAAGAATGTCAGCCCAATCAGCAGCAACATGTATATAACCCACGCGGTGTTGAAGAGAGGGCACAATGGGTCTAAGTAAAGTCGTTTAAATGTGTCCGCTGCAGCTCGGTACACGCAACAATTGAAGATATTAGAAGAGATGTATTTTGCGGTATAAACACGTATTTATTCCGATTTCATCAGGCTCTGAAAATTCTTCAAAAAGAACCCAAAGAATGGCCTTCTCAGCTGCCATAGTTCAACTGTTGCATCATCATAACAGGGTGTTCAACCGCACCACTGTTTCCGTTTTAAAAACGCTTTGCAACGTTTTGTTGGGGCTGAACGCAGCCCAGGAAACGCAATTCCGCGCAACATTTCAGTGTCCAGGAACACTTGATTCCTTTCTAAGTCATAAGGTGTGTTCGACTTGACGCGGCGCTGCGCAGATCGATCGAAATCTGACTTGAAGCAGTGCATGCCGGTTAGAAATTTTGTCCGACTTGAACCGGCGCATACGCCACGTGACTTTCACGTAGGGCATTAAAGTAGTGCGAGAGCGTTTCGAGAACAGCCGGCTTGCCCAGCCGGAGCAGCATCTCAGGAGCGGCTGCACCAGGCAGTGATGACGACATAGCTTTTCATGATTGGCTAGACACGTGCGTTTCGGGTATATTATATTATTATTAATGAATGTTTTTAAAACAGCTCTGTTCGTACAAATATAATAAACATGCTATTTTGTGTTGTTTAATAAAATGAAAATGAAATGAATACAGACTCCGTTGGTAATTTAATAATATATTCTTATGTTTACCATGATTTTTAGGCACACAGTGTTAAAGAGTACATTCCTCAATATTTTTAAGGGCTTATTTTGGTTTATGGAGTGTCCGACAACAAGTTTATGTACATACATGATGTAAAAATACTATTATTTCGTAATAATAAGCAGTTTTTATTACCTTACTTCTTGACTGACTCTCAAATGATTCGTTCCGCGATTCATCTGTGTAATCTCCGCCTTTCCGCCAGCGTAGTCTGATCTGATTGGTCAGATAGTGTAGTCTGCTGTGATTGGTCAGATGGTCTAGTCTGCTGTGATTGGTCAAATGCGTTCAGCATGTGTCGCAAATGGACCGCCTATCATTACTGCTGTATTACGGTTTGCAGGTGGTTGGATATTAACAGTGTATAGAGAGAGATGGCGTCGATTTTACCTTACCAGTTCGAGCCCGAGTCTGACGAATCATTCTTTAATCCTTATACAGATGCCAGTAAGAAAAAGGACTGTTTTAGACACTTCTCTTGTAACAGTTAGTTATCACGGCATACAGTGTACGGTGTTCGTATCTTCAGATGTTATTATAACTATAGTACACCACGCAGTTCTTGAAATAAAGACTTTGCGAGTTAATATGGTTGAACACTTACATTAGCGCAACGAGTTTATAGCTAACGTTAGGTAAACAAACAGTAACAACCCCAAAAATAACGGTAACGTTAGCTAAACACAGACATGAGATAACGTCACACAAATTTAATTTTAAGTAAAGACAAAAATAAAGAGTCACACTTACAGGTTGTGATTCGGTGGAGCTTACAGGTCCAAATAAAGTTGGTATTGCAACATCTTTTAAGGAAAGACGTTTAATGTATCCTGCAGTAAAGGCGCCAAGATTGATGAAGCAATCTTCGGTAAAATGACGCGCGCAAAGTAAAACGTTCGGTTTATACTCCTTTGGTGTCGTTTGAAAAATAAATAGTAACCATTTTTTCCTCAGAAGTTCTTCCTTTGGTAGTGAAAATAAGACTGACTTAGTTTCACTACATAGAACACAGCTTCTCTTAGACATGATGCACACGTCACGAACGAGCTAGTAAAGTGTTTGGGGAGGAGAGAGTTAAGTTTTCGCAGTCAGTCCTAGGCGGGGATTATTTCTAGTGACGTAGATACATTGTGGTTAAAGATTCGGACAGGTCATGGCTTGTTCGCGTGATTCAGAGTCGATTACCTTTTTTATAAGCTAATAACTTTGTTATTCGTTCACCTTCGGATTTACAACTTGGCGGATTGCTTACATTCAAACACGGCAAAATTAAACACTTCATGAAATGTATTTTTTATGATCTCGAGGAATGTACTCTTTAAGCAGCACATAACATTTGCAATATGAAGAGTTTATGGTTGCTACTTTTTAATTTAAATGTTTGTTTATTGGACAAATCCAGTATTCTAATCCACATCACTTTGAAAAGGAAACACGGTGCGAACGTCACTATGGCAAGCAGCAGGTGTCCGACTTGACTGCTTCTTTTTCAACTCATCCCTCTACTGCAAGCGGCTAATCTCGCCGATCGGTCTGCGCAGCGCCGCATGAGCTCGAACACACCTATTGAGTCGTAAGGATCACCGTCGAGTCCAGCTGCTTGTAATTTCAGCAAATAATTGTGCGTGTTAGTCCCGGGCTGAAAATCAGTATGAGTCATGAGTAGTGTGTCCAAAACCTCAGTATGCTAAAAACAGTAGGCGAGAAATACCCAGATGGTCTACTGCTTCCGCCGAGATTGGTGAGTGTGGATCGGATGGACACTTCTATCCCATGATGCCACAGAAGCTGGTCAACGGTCACATTTCAAAAGTAAACCAAATAAATATAGCGGAAAACTTTAAGGCGGACGTCCGTTTGTAATGTAAGTGCCAACCCAGTGTGACCGGACCCACTTGCAGCACTCTGCACGGGCCTCGTACCGACAACGGTCCGGATGGGAGACGGGCGCTCTAACGAGGAGGCTAAAGACCGCAGTCTCTAGCGTCTGTCGCTAGAGCGTCTCTGTTGGTCGGGGAGTGAGGTTTACACACTGCACAGCTCTTCACTAGCTGGCCTCCGTTACACTCACCCCGCTAAACCTCACTACCATCCGGGTCATGGCACCAATGTGACCGGACCCACTTGCACCGCTCTGCACGGGTCTCGAACCGACGATGGTCCGGATGGGAGACGGGCACTCTAACGAGGAGGCTAAAGACCACAGTCTCTAGCATCTGTCGCTAGAGCATCTCTGTTGGTCGGGGAGTGAGGTTTACACACTGCACAGCTCTTCACTAGCTGGCCTCCGTTACACCAGCAAACACAAAACGTTTTTACAACTTTTAACAACATTGCATTTTGGTTACAATTAGGTAATGTTGCAGTACAACGTTTTAAAAACGTTTTAAAGAGCAGGTTTCAAGGATTTTGTAAATGTCCTAATGTTGTATTAGAGTCCCCAACAACATGTTCAAATGCATCAAAGGTAAAAAAAACGGTGCTATTGTCTTAAAATAAGCATTTAGTATCTATCCATTTCTCAAAGATCCCTAAACGATTCCTCCAAAGCTGTTCAAATGTTCCGCTTCTCTAAGCTCCTCCCTACCGCGAGTCCAGTGTGCTCCAATTGGCCAACTGGCCCAATCAGTTGTGATTGGTCTTTCTTCACACACTGCGTGTCAGAAACGAAACGCCCATTACCACAGTTCTTATATCAGGAAGGTTTTTGTAAACAAAGACGCGGTGTGTAAAAATGGCATCAGTATTACCATATCACAAGTTATTATCTTCATAAACCATTCAGACTATTGTTTTCTGTTGATCTTTTTTCGTCATAGCTGTGGGAGAACAACAACGGCTCTATCCAAAAGTTGATCATTACTTTGATTATACAGAGAGGAGTAACTGAGCAAGTTAGCGAGAGCTTCCAAAGATAATGCACACACCTTTACATAATAAAATGATATAGTGCTGCAGTCCGTTTTTAAAATAATGACAAGCAAACCGTTTTGTTTGAAGGGGATCGTGACCGCAGCTAAACTTTGCACACTTGACAAAACCATAATGTGAGACACGTTAGCAAAGTGCTACCGTGACTAAACGATAAAGGGATACAGTTTGTACAATACTACGACACGTAGAACGACAACAGTCTACAATAACCGCCACATTATTAGGTAAGAGTTGGATTATTAAAACTGTAACACTCTTAATTTATACGTTGTTTACCTGGAAACCTACAGCTGTACTAAATATACAACACGGATTACAGCACAATTACTTTAACGTATATTGTAAGCACTCAATTTAACATGTGCACATAACGTATTTATCATACTTACAGCTTGTGGTTCTGAGACGCTTGTTAGTCCAAATAAAGTTGGTATTGATTTATCTTCAAGGATCTAGCGGCTGGCAAATCCCGCATTGAACTCGCTAAAATTTGAGAAGCAGTCGTCGGTAAAATGACGAGCACATTACACAAGGTTGGAATTGTACTGCAGTGGTATCGTGGGAAAAAAATGTAACCACTGATCTTTCACATCGTCATCCTTTGGCAGCGAAAACAAAGTACGCGTTCACAGCACAAAACACAGCGTCCCTCGACATGTTGTATACGCAACACTACCTGAAGTGCTAGTGGGCAGGTCAGAGTGTTCCTGTTTCGCGGGAAGGCGGGTATTGTGCTGATGCAATTACACTGTGACGTATCGATGTTACACTCAAAAGATTCGAAAGCCTAACGATGTGTTTAGGTGGTTCGGAGTCGACTCCTTACTTTGGAAGCCAATATCTTAATTTATCATGGACTTTTTGGAATAACAACTTTGCAGATCGTCAAAATTAAAGGAAAGCTACGTTACACACTGAAATGCCGGTAATTTTATGAGATTCATGAAACCTACTCTTTAAAAACCACACCCTATATTTAAAAAAATATGCAACCAAAATAAAACGTTTTTAAAACGTTTAAAAAATACCAAAGTGGTATGTTTTCTTAAAGTACTTAAAAAATGTAAATATCACGTGTGTTTACAATGAAAACAAAACCAGACCAAGCGGTAACTTTTGTGACACGTTTTATTTAGGTGTTAAAATAACATAATCTCCACGTTGCAATAAGACGTTCAAAAAACGTTGTGATAGTACCAAAATATAACCAGACTAAATTCCAATGTTTAATTATATATTTTTATTATTATTACTGTTATTATTATTGCTTAATGTTGAATATCTTGTGCAATATTTCTGTTATAGACGGTTTCTTCTTATCAACATAAATAAACGTTACTGTGCATGAGAACCGAGAGGAACTTGGCTAAACTTGTCTCTCCCATATTTTGAATTTAGACTCCAATACCAAGCTCAACCGTTAGAGTTAGATGTCAATGTACCATATGGTTTGTTTAAATGCGTCAAAACTACAGGGCCGATTCAACAAATTGTTTAATAAAATGAACAGACAACACAATTCAACAAATCGTTTATTTAATACAATTATTATACAATAAAATAATAATATACATTATTATTTACATAAAACTGTCAGGGTTCGGGTCTAGCACCTCTGGGTTTTGTCTGTCTTGTCTTCTGTTTTTGTTTTGTCGAGCACTTGACAGTTGCCATGTGCTTGGTATCCACGTGTGTGTGGCCCCGCCCCCTTGTTATCCTATCTGCATCTCATTATTGATTTCCCGGATTCACCTGGTTCCCCTTAACTTTCCCCCTCCCCAACTGGTGTCTCATTTTCCTTTCTGATTGCTTCTCCTTTTATTCCCTGTGTTTTTCGTTGTTCTTTGTCAGTCCGTTAGAGTTATCTCGTGGAAATCTCTGGCCTCCTGTCTAGTTCTCTAGAAATCTTGTCTTGTCTTGTTATATCTAGTTTGTGATTATCTTGTCTTGTCCAGGCTCCAGTGCTGTACTCATCTGTCCTGTTCTTCCTGTCCTTGTTTTGGCAACCATCCCTTCTGACTTCAAGCTGTGGTCATTCCTCACGGAGATTATTCGAGGCGAGTCAACCAGTTCTGTTCCGGGGAGTCTCTCGAAGGCCTTTTATCAAGGGATTCGTACAGTTCGACTGTGTGAGCTACGCACTGGGATTAATAGACTGTCACCTCCTAACGGACTCTTGTTTGCACTCGCTACCATTCGGTATGGATTACCTAGTGGTGTTATGTACACTGGCTTCTGGCTCCCACGAGTTTGACTCAACAGACGGAACCTCCAGTCAGCTCTCTAGCCCGGTTGGGCTTGTTGTGGACTCTCTTGCCTCACTCACCTCCCGCTTGCTGCGGGCATTTTTTGGATTTTTGTTTTTATCCCCTTCTACGGTCATTTGGCCGAGCGCTCGAGCCTTTGTTCCCCTCTGGTTTTTTCACTGTTATGGACTTTAATTGGTGTTGTATTTTTGTGAGTGTGGGATTTTCATTAAATCTGCTTACCCTGCATTTGACTCCAGTGTCCTTCCTAACAAAATCAAATATAAATAGTTATATTATTAGACACTAGCCAATCACAGACCAAACAAAGTAGTTTAAAAACGTAAATATCATGTGTGTATAGAACAATTACAAAACCTGACCAAACGGTACCTTTTGTGACACGTTTTGTTTAGGTGTTAAAATAACGTAATCTCCAAGTTGCAATATGACGTTCAAAAGACTTTGTGATAGTACCAAAATATAACCAGACTAAATTACAAAGTTTAAGATGTGTTATTTATGTTTTAAATTAATGCAATAATCTATTTAAAAGAACCGCTTAAGAATAATAACAATAACACATCAGCGTAAGGCCTTGTTGAGTTTACCTCCACACAGTAGCTTTAATAATATCAATAAAACCTGATCAATCACTGCTGTTTTTTGTGTAAGGAAATATGGTTAACATTTCATTTAATATATAATAACCACTTAAATGTATAAAATATTTTAAGAATAGCCTATATAATAAGATAGACCTAGTAAACATTATGTAACCATTTTTTTTTTTGTTAACGTTTATTGGACAGCTATGTTGCCTAATTTCGGACAGACATAAGCTGTCATTTCGGAGAAGCCTTTTGCTGTCAATATAATAGACGTAGACAAAGGAATCATGATGAGAATTAGCTGGTAGGTTGATGTCAAAACATAAAACTTTGCTTCATTGAATACACATGTATTCTGTGCCCAGTCAAACCTCACCGGTGTCGATCTCTGCAGGGCTCGTGCATGTTATGTCTGTCTCCAGACTCAAAAGTAACACGGGGGATGTGACCATCAAACGTCCTACTTTGTTGGGGAGATTTTTTTTGCATTTTTTGAGAATTTTTTTATTAAATGTTTCCTCAGAATAGTTTACAATTTGTTGACTTTTGTTGCACTTGCTCAACAAATAAAAATTGCCTTGTGACGAGGGAGGCGTGACGAGAGCCGTGGGAGGAGGAAGCGAGGAGCGTCAGCTGGGCCGCACCGGCCACACCGGCCTCGTATCTCCCACGGAGGAGATCGGAAGCATAAAAGGCCGAGCGACAGGAGTAGACGGCGAGAGAGGACCGGGCCCGAACATTAGTTACGTTTTGTTTACGTTCGTGTGGCTGCCGGCCTGTTTTACTGCTGTTTATTGTTTATTTATTTTTGATTAAAATGTTTAAATGTTCGCCGGTTCCCGCCTCCTTCCTTCCGTTTTATTGAACCTTGCTACATGCCTTTATTCAGTTATTCTAAGTGGTCTTAAAAAGTGGGGAGAATAGTTTAGGCTATAAAAGATTGACACTGACTCACAGGGACTGAATTGAATAGGTGGAAGTCTGAAACAGGCAGTAAGCACATAGACACAAACGTGCACGCAAACATACTAAATACGCTGATTGCGCTTCACTTATTACCCCATCGATATAGTCTGAAATAGAATAAATTAATCATTTTTTTTATTTCAGGCAAACTGAAAATAAAGTGAAATAAAAATGATAAAATATTAAATTGATTAATATTAAAAAATAAATGCATATTTTATATATTATATATATATTTCCAGGCCCAATAACGCAAGCAGGTCATGTGACAAGAACCAACCAATCAGCGTCTAGATTTTTGTATCCATTAAAAACTTAGCCAAAATGGAGGAAATGCGTTTTCTTTAGCTTGTCTTCATAATTAAATCTACTAGCAACGCTACTTCAATGAATTTTCGGGGCTGGAAATCAATTTATACTTTCCCGAAACAACCTCGTCTTCAAGGAGAGTGGGGCTCATGGTTGCTTAGCAACGGTAGACAACATTGTGCTTATTCTGAGGCCCTGGGAGAAAAGAAGAAAGCGGAGCGGCAGCGTTTTCAACTCATTTTTAGACATGTTAATGCCTCTTACTGTCACAAAACTCAATTCTCGCTCGCATGGTATGCCCCCGACAAAAAACTGACAGCTGTTTATAAATGTGGGGTCTGTGTCCAGCACGCGCACGTACAGCTCGAGCAGAGCAGCGTCTGACTGAATGGTCATCTTCAGAGTGTTTTTTCTGAGGTAAGATACTTTTTATTTAACCAGTTTCTTTGCTTTTCTAGACTATAACTCATAAAAAACATCAATGACATTATACAAAGCAACCTCATTATGTGACTATAGTTTGTTTTCTCCTTTAGCTTTTTACCTCACAAAAATAAATAACCGCCGTTTTCACACGTATTACGTTTACACAAAATTGATGGGCTGTCCTTTTGAGTAAATGTGCCACATTTTTTCCAGTTACGTTAAGGCCCACAGCCACTGCACACCTAAATACCGTTTAAATCCTGCAACGTTAACGCCATTTGAGCGAATGGAGCAAATCCGTCAGAATGGAGATAAACTTGTTTCAGTGCTAAATATCTATTCAGTGTCAGTTTAAATGTGACTTCTAATATATTGCTCTTTATCTTTCAGGTCATTCTGGTCTGTTCATTCACTTCTCATTACAGTAAGTGAATATTGTAACGCTACTTGAGAAGTTTTAAGTCACTCAGATTGATCCAAACCAATCTGTATATGATGCTGCCAAGAATTCAGTTGCCAGTTTTATCTTCATGGGGGCAGAGAACTATAGTTATCTTCTGGAATGTTGTCTGTAGAAAAAAATGAAATGAATGTAACAGTGGGGTTCAGTTTCTTTTTTGCCAAGGTAAAAATAATACATTGTCATTTAAGTAGTTTATTACGTTCATCAGTTCCTTTACCATGTTAAGCAGAATTCATTGTGGTTGTGAAATCACAAGTTGTGTCAATACACTCACTTAAAGGACACTTGAATAAACTTACATTTCTTCCATTTTAGCTGTAGTTTGGACCATAAAGATTGACCTTTTCAACTGTATTTGTTATGCACAATTAATATCAGTAAGTCCATTGTGCACATAAAAATCACCCTAAAGTCCTGTTATCGTTATCATTTAAAGGAATATTTCACCCATAAATGAAAATTTTCATCATTTACTAAACCATATGAGTAGTATATATGCGGGTCATAGTGTCAAAATGATTGACAGGTATGATTGATGGGGTCATTGACCTTTTCGGGGGGGTTGAATTACTTCCGGACCACCCACGTTGTGAGGGCCCCTCCCCTTTGCGTTGCCCTTTGACCATAACAGCGCCATTGTTTGGGACTGCCCCCCCTTTGCGTTGAACTTTTGGCCTTGGACAGTATCTGTCCACGTGGTGAGGGATTGCCCACGTCTNCAAGTAATTCGTCTGATAAACATTTTGCAATTATTATCTTGTTTTTTTAACGATCTGTTTTCATGTTCCAAAAAGTGTAACACTACCTGCACGCCACAGCAATGTCACAGTTCCTATCGATATAACAGGGGCTCTTTCCACCCAGTTCCAAAGTGACCGGTGTGAGATGGCGAGCGGCTGCCTCCATAACCAGTTTGCCCACTGTGCTGTTGCCAGTGTAGAAGATGTGGTCAAAACGCTGCTTCAACAGCTCCTGGGTCTCTGGAACACCTCCTTTCACCACCGGATACATCTCCTGTAAGATTTTAACATTGGCCTTACAAAGTGCAGTTTTTTTTTCTGATTAAAATCAAGGCAAAATGAGTTTAATGTACTTTATCAAGATACTGAGGAAGAAGCTCTTTCAGAAGTCTGGCAGAGTGCTCGCTCAGCTCTGACGGCTTCACCACCGCTGCATTGCCTAAAACAAGAGGAAGTGGTGTTGAAATCATCTGATTTGTTAATGGTTATGCTTTTCAAAACATAAAAGAGATTTGTTAGAAAAGAACACAGCCTACCAGCTGCAATGGCTCCAACCAGGGGCTGCAGGGTCAAAGCCCACGGATAATTCCAGGCACCGATTATTAACACTACACCCAAAGGTTCAGGTTTTATGTAAACATCATCGATCGCAGTGCCGAGGTTCTTCCTCGCAGGCTGAGGAGCCGCCCAATCAGCCAGATTACTCTCTGCCAACTTGATGTCATTCTCAAGGCCGATAAGCTCAAATAGTGTAGTGTCATACACACTCTGTTTTAAAGTCACAATAACATTTCAGTTTGTTTTTAATAGAAAATGATGATTTCGATTTGTTCTTGTCAAAACAAGTGTCATACCTTGTTGATGTCTTGTTTGAGAGCTTGTGCGATGTCAGCTTGGCGTTCAGTGATGAGTCGGTGCAGAGCTCTCAGCTGTTGTTTTCTGTACTGCAGGGATCTGGACTTGCCCGACTGGAACGCTTCTCTCGCCTTATCCACTACCTGCTTTTCCATCTTTTTGGAGCTGAATTTGTGAGGAAGAAATGTGCAAAATTATTCAAACTAATTCATGTTTTGAGAAGTTGTAATGCCAATAAATATTACGTTACATATTACATTATACAGTGAAAAGTGGAACTGTGTAATACTGTACCCTAAGAGATCTTACCCTAAAACTGTTGGTGTAATTTTATGTAATCAGAATGACTAAGACTATGACTAAACACAATTTTTACATGAGTTTAAGGAATTAATTTGTATGTTAACACATTAGAAACCTTTAAGGTTACCTGACACATTTTTTCCTGAATGTACAGACTATTATTGCATCTCGTGAACATTAATGTTGTCAATAATAGTACATGAAAAACAATAGGCAATACTAATGACATTGGTAAAATAACACTTTACACGTTGTTTTCAGCTCTTTCGATGAGTTCAGTGATCATCTCAAGGCTGGAATACACTTCAAGACTTTTGCAGAAAGCTGTTGCAGAAAGTATTTTATCATGTATTGTTTTCTATGCAAACGTTCAAAAAGTCTGCAAGTGTATGATGTCTAGTTTTTAAAAAATCTTATCAGATTTTAAAGTCTTGTAGTGTATTCCAGACTTTAGTCTAGAAATGAATCACAGCACAACACAAGTCGATCTATAGTTATATATACAAACAAACGGAGCCTAATTTTACAAGGAAATCAAAGACGTATTTAAAGTACTATGTCTACAAAACGCCCATTTGCATTTTATATCTTGTTAGCTAGTCGTTCAAAATCGTGTAAAATAACGGTACTCACTTCGCTTCCAGTCACGAGTCTGAGTTGAGTGTGACGTAGCGGACAGCCACGCAACACGACGGCTGCATTTATTGTGCTCATCAGAGGGCGGCGCATGCTTACAGCACGTCCACCTCCTCTTTACAATCAAAAGTGCATTAAACATCATCCAAGTTTATTTAGTTCGATTCATAAAATTCCACTTTTACAAAGAAAGCCATTATTAACCTTTTGCAACTTTCACTAGTAACAATAAATATTTTTTACATTATAATGTCGATTTAATAAATGAACATTCCATATATACTGTACAGTATTAAGTTATGTTTTCACACACACTACCTGTTACTTATTCTTTCATACTTCTCATTTTAGAATAATAGTAAACGCATAAAAACATTCGATGCTACATAATATGAATTCAAGACAAAGGTTTTTAATTTCAGTAGTACACAGGACAATATAACTGTTAAACATTAAATATATTGCTGATAATGGATTAATGAGAATGGTTAACAAACGATAACACAACTGGCATCATCCCCATTTGACTTCTATGATCCTGATTGTTGCAAAGTTATAATAAATCAATTCATTTTAAATGACTCGGTAGTATGTACAAAATCTTATCTGTCTATGCAAAAAATGTTCATATGTATTCAGACCAATAAAAGAATGCAGACTCACAGGAGAAACCCTACCTTGTATTACACTCATCTTGCAGTAAAAATCATTAGTATTCTGGATAAGTGATTTATTTTATATCTAATTGAATCTATTGCACGTAAAAAATACAATTAACTGTCTACTGTGTTTTAAAAAACTGCTTGATCACAATCATTACAATCCCTGTGAATTCCTGTGGGTCCAGAGATCTTCAGCTCATCTTCCACAAATTATCGCAGAAATCTCTGCAACAATAAATCACAAGAAATTATTTACAGTAAGAAAACAAGTTAAGAAATGTGTCAGGGCAAAGGCTTCTGTTACAGTCTACGTGGAAACAATGTGCCTTATTCCTAGGAACAAGGAACAGATATTTTCCTTTTACTTTAATCAACAGTACTTTAGCGCAGCCAAACCTATTTAACAATGTTCTTTGTTTCCTTGATGCTTTGCTTACTTAGCAGAACTTGAACAAACTAAATTTTGCAGTGAGAGGGACTCTTTGAAACAAACTCTGTGGTGATACATTATGTATAGACGAATATTATGTGGTATTTATAAATATTAAAAAGGTTACAGATTAAATGGCAGAAGCGGGTCATTGATAACATTTTAAGGATTAAATGTTTAATCCTGTGGATTTCCTGGTATGGATTTTGTCCATATAAGGAATTTACAGAAAGGTTATAAGTATTAGTTTTTACTTTGTAATTTTATTATGTTTAGATAGCAGAAACTGTATAACTACTTCTAAATATGAATTTAAAAAATCCTATTATAATCCAATTCATTATATTCAGGTACGTCCTGAATAGAGGCAACATCTCACCTGCACCACAAAAGCTGCCAGTGCAGCAACCATAGCCACCTGTGCCATCTGACGCCACTTGGACAGATTTATTTGCTTTAAGAGAAAGACACGTGCCCAGCGTAACTTCTCTGCAGTGTGAGGGGGGTATCGCATCTGATTGACCATCTCCATGTTCAACTTCTTAATGAGACAGCTGCGGAGGTGACTGAGTTGGTCAAAACTGTATTTGCCATGGTAACGACCGGTTCCACTATTTCCTGATAAGACAGAAACAATACATCCATTGTCCTTCACTGTTAATGATCAGAGTGGCTCTTTAAAGTAAAAGCCCGACACGCACCGACACCACCGAAAGGTAAATCACTGATGGTGTAATGCACCAGACAGTCATTGGCTAAGAGCGCTCCACTGGATGTATCCGATATCATCTGTTTGATAACCTGGGAAAAAACGAATATAGTTTGAAGTCACAGAATGATAAATCAATCAGCTATCATAGCTATATTGTAAATGGATAGTGTTCTGTTACCTTATTGCTGGAAGAGAAAACATAAAGTGCTAGCGGCTTCTCTCGTTCATTGATGAACTGAATGGCTTCTTTTATACCGTTTATGGTGACGATGGGCAAAATTGGCCCAAAGATCTCTTCCTGCATCACTTTGGATTGTGATGTCACATCCTTCAGAACAGTGGGAGCTGAAGCAGACAGATACAGGAATCATGACAGTATAAAACAATTATTATAAAACCATAACAAAATGAATACATACCAATATAGCACTCCGCTTCATCACTGTCTCCTCCAATAGCCACTGTGCTATCTTCAATAAGTGCTATTAACCTCTTAAAATGGCGCTGATTGATAATGCGCCCATAGTCGGCAAAGCTCTTAGGGTCATTTGTATAAAACTCCTGTATGTGCATGAAAAAAAAATGATGCACTCATGGGGTAAAAGACAGAAGCAACAAAATGTACAGTATATACTAGACCTTGATGCATTTCTGGATCTCATCAATCACTTTGTCCTGGATGCTGGGTTCACAGAGGATGTAATCAGGTGCAATGCAGGTTTGGCCACAGTTGACATACTTTCCCCATGTTATCCGGCTATAAATTTAAGAGCATTAGAAAGCAAGTATTCGTTAGTATAACTTATTAACTCATAGCAAACTCACCGGCAGGCGATTCTAATGTCACAGTTCTTGTCAATGTAACAAGGGCTTTTTCCACCTAGTTCCAAAGTGACCGGTGTGAGATGGCGAGCCGCTGCCTCCATAACCAGTTTGCCCACTGTGCTGTTGCCAGTGTAGAAGATGTGGTCAAAACGCTGCTTCAACAGCTCCTGGGTCTCTGGAACACCTCCTGTTACCACTGGATACATCTCCTGAATACATTAATAAAAGATCAAATATAATATATCAACAACAATAATATTTTTAAGAATAGAATGTGACTGAAGTATTACAGGGTCAAGGTAGTGACGCAGGAGCTCCATAACTTCTGCTGTGTGAGAGCTCACTTCTGATGGCTTTGTTATCGCAGCATTTCCTAAAGAATCAAAGATATCAAGCAGAGGTTTAACATTTAAGAGCAACCGTGAACGGAAAGATTAACAGCTTTTCGGTCGGTTTTTTGATCAATTGGCTTTAGAAGATCAATTGGCTTTAGAAGAATCATGCGCATGAGCCATGTGGACTAATTTATTACACATTAACCTTGCTTTATTGTTATTTCTGGAGCTTGACAAACCCCAACCTGTTTAATTTGTATTGAGAGTGAGGAAATGCATACTGGATTAAATTTTTTTTACAAACAAAGTGAAGATGATGATACAAAAAGGTGGATTCAAGCTTTACCTGCAGCAATGGCACCTACGNTACTGTTACCGAGCATTTTTCTCTCTTCTCCGGAGATCATGTTTGGACATGTTTTTATGATGTTGACACGTATCTTATGCGTGAATAAATAAAGGCATGAATAAGTGATTAAAGAAAGAATTGGTTATATAAGTGATTAAAGAAGTAATGAATAAGTAAATAAACAAATAAACAAAGCAAGGAGTGAATAAGTAATTAAATGAAGCACTCTCTCTCTCTCTCTCTCTCTCTCTATATATATATATATACTGTATTTAGGCTGTGATAAAACTGTGGTAAAACTTACGTTGGTTGAAAGATCACATTCCTGCCGTTATACTGAAAGGCCTGTTTCAGACATTCCAGCGTTGCAAACACGCCGACTCGTAAATCGTCGTGACGTTTAAGCGGTGCGTAATTCAGCGTTTTCATCCGGCAGGGTGACAGCGTCGGACATTTTAATCGGGTATGATTTGTTTTACATCCCTAGCGTGAAAAATTGGCCGGATTACGACCGGTTATTTGCGTAGCTTTACGAGCGAGCGTATTATCTCGACACAGGGATGCGTTGTATAGGATAGGCAGCTGCGGCTTTCGCCCTCGGGCAATGCGTGACAATCGTATCCGGACCTCTCTGTACTCATGATTTAAACCGTTTTGAATCGTCAATCATGTCATTCATGTCATAGACCCTTTGTCGCGCATCTGGCTCATGTTCACACCACATGCGCCGCTTTCATCATAAGCATAAACGGGGGGAGGTTTTGTTAAATAAAAGCGGGAAAATAGCGAGGGTAAAATACACAGACATCAACATGGCACACCCGAGCAGCTCTCCTCAAACCCCGCCAAGAGAATGGGACGACGATCTATTTGAAGAGAATCTGGCTCTGGCACCGAAAAAACCACGAGGGTATATCGGTCTGACAAAGTTTCTTCACGAAAATAAGAACAACGTGACGGACGAAATTTTGATGGAGAGTAACCGCGTGATAGGCTACGCGTTTAACAAAGAGTCTCGAGTTGTAACCCTCTACAGCGCAGACAAAAAAGGCGAATACGTACCCGGACAAGACACCTGCGTGGCGTTCCCTGACAAGGACTGGACGTTGTTTTACAACTACGTCTGGAAGGATTTAAACGACAGTCGCGAAGAACCTTTGTACATCGCAGAGTGGGACTCGGTAACTCCCAACGGTCGTTACCGTGTGGTCGGCGATCATTCTGAAAAGAAACAGCATGACTGCGTTTACTTTTTCTTCTGCAAAGACAACACAAAGCTTCGCGATCGCACCGGTGCTATCCTGCACGACGAACATCACGAGCTGTACGAGATGCAATTTTTGTTCAAATGGGCTGACCTGTATGTCCTGGAGACCCTTTTTTCCAACATCAACAGAATGATCAAGTGGTGCGATATGCGCGATGGCTATTCCAGAGTTAAAGTACAGCTGTTCCACCCCGAGAAGTGCGCGCGCAACCAGTGGGCCGTCGGACCATCCCCTCCCATTTACTATAGCCATTATAAAAATCAGTAGACAGAGCCTCTCCCTCAATAATGTCTCAAGACTACGCTTCAGAAAACATCAGCGACTCTTCTCTCCACACGTTCCTGACGCTCACGCAGATAGGCTCTTGACCAATCGTGCAGAAGCTGATCATTTCGCCCCACGAATTTGACAGTCCTTTCACCGTGATCATATTTTTCTTGAGATTTGACAGACGAACGCTATCCGCAGAGCAATCGTTTTCTGAATCGCAAGACGCGTTGATTAATTTAAGCATCAGGTCCACCATCTGTCTTTTGTAATGCTGTTTAAAAATGGGAGCTATGGTCTTTTGGCAACTGCAGCCGCTTCCCATCTTGTCTTGTTCAGGCTTTGCTTGCATCTGTGCTGACGCTTCGGACGTCTTTGTCTGAATCCGTTTGGGAATCCAGGTATTGACGACGTCGCAGAAAACCTTGTCGGTGTCGCTGTTCAGAAGACTCTGTCGGATTTCTTTTAGCTTTGTGACGATGTATGGCTCGTCTTTCAGTTCGTAGTAAATGGCACACGCGCTCCTTGTATCGCGCGAGTATCTGCCTTAAACCCGCAGCGTTGTTGAGCGGATGCGCGAGGTGGTAAAGTTTGTCTTTAAACAGCTTGCGGCTGAACTCTAAAAAGTGTGATGCAAAATAGTACGATGTAGGTTCAAACAGACAGGAATGCTGCATCTGGCTCGGGTGATCTATTTCGCACCCCAGACACTTTCTTTGAGCTTGACATTGATGATGTGCTGTAGTACCACGGTGACCACGCCTTTAATGACGTTGTAGCCGAGGTCCGTGAAGAATCCGTCTGTGAATCGATCGGAGTATCGCCCACTTCCATTAGGGACCCGGACGATTCTGCAGGATCGTCCTTCTGTATGTGGTGTACCGCGTTGTCATCGCGAGCGTCAGGAACAGGTGTGGAGAGAATAGTCGCTGATGTTTTCTGAAGCTAGTTTGAGACATTGTTGCGGGAGAGGCTCTGTCTACTGATTTTTATAATGGCTATAGTAAATGGGTGGGGACGGTCCGACGGCCCACTGGCTGCGCGCGCACTTCTCGGGGTGGAACAGTGCACTTTACTCTGGAATAGCCATCGCGCATATCGCACCACTTGATCATTCTGTTGATGTTGGAAAAAAGGGTCTCCAGGGCATAAAGGTCAGCCCATTTGAACAAAAATTGCATCTCGTACAGCTCGTGATGTTCTCGTGCAGGATAGCCCCGGTGCGATCGCGAAGCTTTGTGTTGTCTTTGCAGAAGAAAAAGTAAACGCAGTCATGGTGTTTCTTTTTAGAATGATCGCCGACCACACGGTAACGACCGTTGGGCGTTACCAGTCCCACTCGCGATGTACAAAGGTTCTTCGCACTGTCGTTTAAATCCTTCCAGAGTAGTTGTAAAACAACGTCCAGTCCTTGTCAGGGAACGCCACGCAGGTGTCTTGTCCGGGTACGTATTCGCCTTTTTTGTCAGCGCTGTAGAGGGTTACAACTCGAGACTCTTTGTTAAACGCTAGCCTATTACGCGGTTACTCTCCATCAAAATTTCGTCCGTCACGTTGTTCTTATTTTCGTGAAGAAACTTTGTCAGACCGATATACCCTCTGGTTTTTTCGGTGCCAGAGCCAGATTCTCTTCGAATAGATCGTCGTCCCATTCTCTTGGGGGGTTTGAGGAGAGCTGCTCGGGCTGCCATGTTGATGTCTGTGTATTTTGCCCTCGCTATTTTCCCGCTTTTATTTAACAAAACCTCCCCCCGTTTATGCTTATGATGAAACGGCGCATGTGGTGTGAACATGAGCCAGATGCGCGACAAATGGTCTATGAATGAATGACATGATTGACGATTTAAAACGGTTTAAATCATGAGTACAGAGAGGTCCGGATACGATTCTCACGCATTGCCCGAGCGAAAGCAGCTGTATCGCTATACAACGCAGTCCCTGTTCGAGATTCTAAACAGCTCGCTGTCTAGCCATCATACCGTGTCGTAATCCGGCAATTTTTCACGCTAGGGATGTAAAACAAATCTACCATGATTAAAAGTCCGACGCTGTCACCTCGGATGAAAACGTGAATACGCACCGCTTAAACCTCAACGATTTACGAGTCGGGTGTTTGCAACGCTGGAATGTCTGAAACAGCCTTTCAGTATAACGCAGGAATGGATCTTTCAACCAACGTAAGTTTTACCACAGTTTTATCACAGCCTAAATACAGTATATATATATATATAGAGAGAGAGAGAGAGAGAGAGAGAGTGCTTCATTTAATTACTTATTCACTCCTTGCTTTGTTTATTTGTTTATTTACTTATTCATTACTTCTTTAATCACTTATATAACCAATTCTTTCTTTAATCACTTATTCATGCCTTTATTTATTCACGCATAAGATACGTGTCAACATCATAAAAACATGTCCAAACATGATCTCCGGAGAAGAGAGAAAAATGCTCGGTAACAGTACGGGCAAAAGTTCAAGAGTTCAACTCCAGACGTGGGCAATCCCTCACCACGTGGACAGATACTAGTAGTATATATGCGGGTCATAGTGTCAAAATGATTGACAGGTATGATTGATGGGGTCATTGACCTTTGCGGAGGGGGGGTTGGGGGTGTTGAATTACTTCCGGACCACCCACGTTGCGAGGGCTCCCCCTTTTCGTTACTTTGACGTATCCGCCCCCTTAGTGTGGTACCGCCCACGTTGCGTGAACTTTTGCCCTTTGGCAGTATCTGTCCACGTTGTGAGTGATTGTCCACGTCTCAAGTTAACTTTTGTCCCGTATGTTTACCGAACATTTTTCTCCCTTTTCCGGCGATCATGTTTGGACTGTTTTTGAAATTTTTTATGAGGTTGACACTATCTTATGCGTGAATAAATAAAGCAAGAGTGGTTAAATAAAAAATGATTAATTAAATACATGAATAAAGCAACGAATAAGTAAATAAAGCGGCGAATAAATAAATAAAGAATTGGTTATATAAGTGATTAAATAAATAATGAATAAGTAAATAAATAAAGCAGGAATGAATAAGTAAGTAAATAAACGAATGAATAAGTAAAGCATTAATATATATATATATATATATATATATATATATATATAGTGGATGTGATAAAATTTACGTTGGTGGAAAGACAGCATTCCTAGCATTATAAGAGAAACCTCTTGTTTCAGACAGCTCTGTCCCCACATGACAGCTGTAAATCACATTAAGCAATACGTGACGAATCGAGCTGTGGGGCTCCTGTGTGTTGCTAGAGTGTCCAATGCAATCTATATAGGGTTAATGACAAACTATAATCTCGCTATATCTCTAACTAATCAGAAAACAACTTTCCACTAGCATTCTAAACATATCCGCTTTATTCATCATTACTGTTTTGTTTAAAACTTAAACCATTCTCACACGTGTCTAATTGTACAGGGGCTCCATGAAATGGCTTGACCAAATAAATGTTTGTATGTGTGCACAAGTTGGTTACCTTCCAGCGTTCATGTTTCTGAAAAATGAAAAAAAAAATCTGAGTATCCATTCTTCAAACTGTGTCTACAACACTGTATAATTAAAGCCATGTTTTTCCTAACTGCATGGAGCGGTGTCTTTAAATGGTGTCATGATGTTCCCCTATCCTGACTGTTTTCCTTCTGTCTGAGAAGAAGCCAGTGCGTCCACCAACCAAGGGTGAAGAAAAAAACATCTTTATTGCTAGTGTTCATAGCATCACAGCAGGCAGTTGGGTGATTCCGTAGTACACAATCCAACACGCAACCTGTCTGATCTGAGTATGAAAAAATATATATAAAACTATTTACTTCATATCCTTGCAGGAAGACCTCTATTGCTCAGTTGCTTTGTGTAAGAAAATATAGCCTAGTATATTCAATAGACACTCAAAAACAAAACATAAGAAAATGGTGAGGATAAAATGAAGAAAAGGTGATTCAACGTATACTTTGTGCTGTAAAGTTTGGATCTAAAGCAAACTGTTTAACAACAACAACAATTAAAACCTTGTTTAAACTAAAAGTAAACAGAAACACTTACTGTAGGATGGAATGTCTACTTCTTGAGTTTCCTTGCTACACAATCAGATGTCCAACACAAATTAATAAAGAGGTTTGACGCTGAAAAGAACTCAGAGTCTGCTCTATATGTCAGTAAATCTTAGAATAGTGTCTAGGTGTTAAGGGGTTGCCACAGTTTAACACTAACCACTAAAACAGATGTGCAAAGACAACTCTTAATAACAGGATGTGTGAGATTTGACTGTTCTAAATGTTCTAAAGAATATCAGTTTAGAATCATATAAACAATTATGTTATAAGGTATACCTTTGATAGAATCACTTTTATTTTTAATCTAAAAAAGAAAAAATATTTGAAAACCTTATGCAGACTTATTTTATGATACAACCTGGAGGCATGATAAAAAAAAACATTCATGAAATGAACATGACGTACATTCAATTTAAGGATTCTTGCTGTTCAATCAAAATCTGCTTTGTGTTTTAAGGTAAGTGGTAAAATGTAGGTAATTTAGGAAACTTTTAAAAATATATCCTTAAAATAAACCTAAAAAGTGGCTAAAGCACAAGAAAATGGTCAACTTGTGCAGACAATGCATTATCCGAAGCACTGGTCTATAGCGGACATGCAGTTTAAGAAGTGTATCTTTACGTCTGTCATTTGCTGACATGTGAGATTTGGAATGGGTGATGCATGTGGGCTTACCTTCATATGCCGATGCAAGTCTACATCACTGAAAGACAAGGTGAAGGCAAATTAAAATGCAATGTATGTTTGAAAGTACTTATAGAGCAGTCAAGAAAATATGAAAACACAAGCATTTGGCTGAATATGATAAATAAACTTTTAAATCAGGAACACACTGAAACCGGAGCATCTCTATCTTGAGAGCACTATACAGTATGTTTTGCTCATTTGAAGTCAATTCACAGCGCTTCAGATAATGCATTGTCTGCACAAGTTGACCATTTTTCTTGCATGCTTTAGCCACTTTTTAGGTTTATTTTAAGGATATATTTTTAAAAGTTTCCTAAATTTAACTACATTTTACCACTTACCTTAAAACACAAAGCAGATTTTGATTGAACAGCAAGAATCCTTAAATTGAATGTACTCATGTTCATTTCATGAATGTTTTTTTATATCATGCCTCCAGGTTGTATCATAAAATAAGTTTGCATAAGGTTTTCAAATATTTTTTCTTTTTTTTTTTAGATTAAAAATAAAAGTGATTCTATCAAAGGTATACCTTATAACATAATTGTTTATATGATTCTAAACTGATATTCTTTAGAACATTTAGAACAGTCAAATCTCACACATCCTGTTATTAAGAGTTGTCTTTGCACATCTGTTTAGTGGTTAGTGTTAAACTGTGGCAACCCCTTAACACCTAGACACTATTCTAAGATTTACTGACATATAGAGCAGACTCTGAGTTCTTTTCAGCGTCAAACCTCTTTATTAATTTGTGTTGGACATCTGATTGTGTAGCAAGGAAACTCAAGAAGTAGACATTCCATCCTACAGTAAGTGTTTCTGTTTACTTTTAGTTTAAACAAGGTTTTAATTGTTGTTGTTGTTAAACAGTTTGCTTTAGATCCAAACTTTACACGCACAAAGTATACGTTGAATCACCTTTTCTTCATTTTATCCTCACCATTTTCTTATGTTTTGTTTTTGAGTGTCTATATGAATATACTAGGCTATATTTTCTTACACAAAGCAACTGAGCAATAGAGGTCTTCACTGCAAGGATATGAAGTAAATACTTTTATATATTTTTTTCATACTCAGATCAGACAGGTTGCGTGTTGGATTGTGTACTACGGAATCACCCAACTGCCTGCTGATGCTATGAACACTAGCAATAAAGATGTTTTTTTCTTCACCCTTGGTTGGTGGACGCACTGGCATCTTGTCAGACAGAAGGAAAACAGTCAGGATAGGGGGAACATCATGGACACCATTTAAAGACACCGCTCCATGCAGTTAGGAAAAACATGCGCTTTAATTATACAGTGTTGTACACAGTTTGAAGAATGGATACTCAGATTTTTTTTCATTTTTCAGAAACACGAACGCTGGAAGGTGACCGCTCAACACTTGTGCACACATACAAACATTTATTTGGTCAAGCCATTTTCATGGAGGCCCCTGTACAATTAGACACGTGTGAGAATGGTTTAAGCTTTAAACAAAACAGGTAATGATGAATAAAGCAGATATGTTTAGAATGCTAGTGGAAAGTTGTTTTCTGATTAGTTAGAGATATAGCGAGATTATAGGTTGTCATTAACCCTATATAGACTGCATTGGACACTCTAGCAACACACAGGAGCCCCACAGCTCGATTCGTCATGCTTTGCTTCATGTGATTTACAGCTGTCAGGTGGGGACAGAGCTGTCTGAAACAAGAGGTTTCTCTGTATAATGTCAGGAATGCGGTCTTTCCTCCAGCGTAAGTTTTACCACAGCTTTATCACACCTATATATTATATATAGAATGCTTTATTTAAGTTACTTATTCATTCTTTATTTACTTACTTATTCGTTGCTTTGTTCATGTATTTACTTATTCATTATTTATTTAATCACTTATATAACAATTCTTTATTTATTTATTCGCCGCTTTATTTACTTATTCGTTGCTTTATTCATGTATTTAATTAATCATTTCTTTATTTAATCACCGTTGCTTTATTTATTCACGCATAAGATACGTGTCAACCTCATAAAAACATGTCCAAAAACATGTCCAAACATGATCGCCGGAAAAGGGAGAAAAATGTTCGGTAAACATACGGGACAAAAGTTAACTTGAGAGTGGACAATCACTCACAACGTGGACAGATACTGCCAAAGGGCAAAAGTTCACCGCGACGTGGGCGGTACCACACTAAGGGGCGGATACGGTCAAAGGTTAACGCAAAGGGGGAGGCCCCCTCGCAACGTGGGTGGTCCGAAGTAATTCAACACCCCCAACCCCCCCTCCGCAAAGGTCAATGACCCCATCAATCATACCTGTCAATCATTTTGACACTATGACCCGCATATATACTACTCTATGTCATTCTAAACCTGTACGTATTATTCAGCAGAAACACACAAAAAAGATATTTGAGAAATGATGATCATCAAACAACATGGACCCCCGTTGTTATACAATCTATGTAACAAAACCACTGAGACATTTCTCAAAATACTTTTTTATATACAGTGCTAGGGCTGGGCGATATTGACCAAAATTCATATCTCTGTATTTTTTTGATGAAAGGCGATATCCGATATGTATATCGATATTTTCTACAAAGTGGAATAAATGTTTACTAGCAAGTCAAAGCCTCATGTGAGATGTCACAATCACCTTTATTAAAATGGCTTGTGAAAAGAAATTCAATGACAGGGTTTTTTTCCCTATTTGAAAACATACACAGGGTTTTTCCTGGCTCAAAATGAGGCGGGGTGGTGCCATCCTGATCTTGTACACACACACACACACACACACACACACACACACACACACACACACACACACACACACACACACACACACACACACACACACACACGTAGGCCTACCGTACCTTTAAGTGGTTTAACCAAAGTGACTTTGAGTTTGACATATTAAAAGTTCTAACAAAATTAGATAAAAACGACAATTATTAAGTTATATAAAACATTACTTTTATTCAACCAAACAGAAATGTTTTTTTTATCAAATAAAGCATTTTTATCATTTTCAACTAACTTTTCAGCCCACAATAGCAACTGAATTAACCAGTCTTACTAAATGATCAAAGCTCATTCACATCTTTCATTCTCTGTGGTTCACTTTAAATGATTCAATGATCTCTTATATTCGCTAGCGACAGAAGTTCAATAGTTTAAATGAATCGGTTCAAATGAGTCATTCGTGTGCGAGTCTTTCTGATGTGCGTTCATACTGGAGAACTCGCTGTGTACAGTATACGCTGATTCAACGATCCAGATGCACAGCTGAAGACATTACAATGATGTACGTCATGTTAATTTAAGAAATTTCAAGAAATTAAACGTACTTGGATGCAAAACAAACAGCCGTGAAACACAGCCGGCTCTTGTTCTGCAACTCTTTTTAGCGCCTCAGTGTGCTGATAACGAAACAGCGCCTCCACTGTGGCGTAATGTCGCAACTGCAGTTACAATTGACAGTCTGATAAATGCACGCAGCATTTCTTGTAAAGACTCACAGCATAATTTTGGCGAGAGCCTGAGGCGGCACGACATTTGACACGACAATTTCTCTATGCAGGAAAAACCCTGCATACAGCTGCACACCACTTGTTTAAAACATGTAAATTGCGGGGTCCGTCCAGTTCGCGCGCAGAGCGAGAGTGCTCTGATCACTCTGCGCATGTCAGACACCACAGAGCCGCTTCAAGTTGAACACAACCCATATCGATATTAACGATATTGTCTAATCCCGCATCGCGTTGAAAAAATATATCGACATATCTTAAAAATCGATATATCTCCCAGCCCTAATACAGTCATATACAGTTTCAGAACGACCGAGGTCCTGACCTTTCCTACCCTACCCCCTCTCTCTCATCCACTTAGCTTCCTGTCCTCTGTACAACTGTCTGTCAAGTTAAAAAAACTTAAAAAAAAATGTTTAGCCATTTTGTTATAGTACAATTGAGTACAATGTAACAGGTGTTAGTATTTTATATATATTTTTGGCTTTGTTATTTTTGACAGGACAGTGGAGACAGACAGGAAGTGATGAAGAGGAAAGAGGGCAGCAGGATCGTGAAAGGACCACGACCCGGGTCTTGATATAGGTCGCCCAAAGCACAGTTGCACCGCATGTCTGTAGCACTATCCACAAGACTGCAGGGTCTGACAGGTGTTAGTATATTCTGGTGTAAACTATGGCTACAGTTTGATGACAGTTATTTAAAATGCACAAGGCTGCATGTGGCATATTTCAGTTTCAACAGTACGAAGGTTGAATAGGATTCATGTTTCTTAAGCCGGGACACACTAGCTCAGGGATGGTGAATTTTGATCCTGGAGGGCTACTGGCCTGCAGAGTTTAGCCCCAAACTACTCCAATACATACCTGCAGTGAAGCTTCTAGTAATGTGTGTTTGATTAGGGTTGCAGATAAGCACTGCAGGACAGTGGCACTCCAGGATCAAGGTTCCCCACCCCTGGACTAGCTGAAACATTCTAAAACTAGACACAACACACTTCAAAAGTTTTTCTTGCGACTGGAACCGATTCCAGTCTTTGACAGTCAAAAAGGGGCACATACCTAACCACATTCAGACCACTGACTACACATTTAGGGACTCTTAAAAGAGTCTTGTTAGGTGTGTGCTGCTTTCTGACTGTCAAAGACGTTCTGTTGACATGTCAGATTTATCACTCTATGTAGCCTACTCATGAGTATTATATTCCTGTTTTGTCAGTAATATAACCCAACAGTAAAGCAACCAAGATGTTCAGATTTGTCTTTTTTTCCAAGGTTATGCGTTTTTTGTTTTATACTTCATGCATGGTAATGAAAACAAGAGTCAAGAAAATAATTGATTATTCCTAAATCATTCCATATGTACAAAACCTTTACATAATGCAGTTACGCATAAGTCTGGAGCACCAAAACAGAAACGGCATCTCTTAATGCAGTTTAAAAGTTAAAAACTAGTTAACTAATAAAAATAATCAACACAAAAATACAAAGCGTCCTAAATAACCTGATCGCTAACAACCGCAAGGTGTTTACCTGCAGCCTCCGAGCCTGAAGTTTACTTTACAAAGCATGTGAAACAGTATAACGTGATGATCACATGGCGACTCGAAAGGTTATGTATGATCTCTCCGTTATTTTCAGCAGTCTGCTTTTACTCAAGCTCTGCACATGCTCGATAAAGAGTCTCGGGATATAATGATTGTTGTGGGTGTAAGTATATATTAGGCCTACTAAAAAATACCATAGCTTAATGTTTGTTGTTGCATTCATTCTTCCAATTATTGGTTATTCAAAAACATCAATATAATAACACAACAATAGCTTTTTTATTTGTGTCAACATTTCTTTCATTTCTGTGTACAGTCTCCAGTGCAGCCGTCATCAATCTCAATCTTAAATATTAAACGCGTTTAATACAATCTTAGTGAAGACGACTGATAACGACTTGCTTATAAATAATAAGACACTACACATTGAACGATTTTATCTGTCTAATGTAAACAACGTCTGAGGCTGACCACAAAAGAAGAGATCAGCGGTTATGATCAAATTCAATCCTAATTTTAGTGAAAACTGTTAAAAGTGTTCCCGGCTCTATAGGCGTTTTGTTGTCAATATATGTTCCTAATGTTTGTATTTTATTTTTTCAACTCAAGATTAGGGATGGGCGATATGGCCCTAAAACTCTATCACGATAATTCCTGGTATTTGTTGCGATTACAATAAAAATGACGATATATCCATAACGCCATCCACCTCTGTTTTTTGCCTCAAGTGATAGTAGCTGCATGTAGTCAAGGGCCCGGTTGCAAAAAGCACCTTAAGTTTTTCCCTTAAGTATGACACTTAAGGGGTGATTTTCCTTTACCAAAGACAATAGGAGAATAACTTAAGTAAAACTTAAGGTATACTTAAGGGAAATTTACACTTAAGGTGCTTTATGCAACCGGGCCTAGACCCTCAGAAAAACAAATATGATCAAAAAGTAAAACTTACCCCAAATCAAACAGCTCCAAAAATATACCTACAGTATTTTTGTAAATATAAAATATAATAGTGAGATTCGACTTCAAAAGGTTGTAGTAAAGAAAAGTTAAATGAACTAAAGCTCAATAAACACATCATGTCATACCTAAAACTGTATATATTCTATTGTTGGGTGGAAACGATCGATCGCATCACGCTGTCAATCACTCTCTCTTGAACTGTGTGAACCTTCTCTTCTCACAGCAACATACACTGAATCTGTCTATGACTCGCGCTACAGAAAGAGAACAGAAAAATGCGGATTAAAGATATCTAATTAAATAATCCATGCTTTTATACGCTCATAAACGTATTTAAAATAACGTCATACAAACTCGCATTTTGTACTGTATGTGAACAGGCAGCAGTGCTGTGTGCGCTGTCGCTATGAAAGCACATGTGGGCGCGAGCTGCGCACGGGACGCTCCGTTCATCCTGTATATAACAGGCAAGAAATCATATTAAACTATTTGCGCACGTAACATCTAACGAATGTTTAAATAAATACTTTTAGCCAAACTAAATGTTGTGGTGTAACGTATTATGACTATCAACGAATACTTAACAAATGAATTAAATAAAACGAAAGTGAAACTAAACATTAACTCGGATGCATCTACAGTGCCAACCTAAACGAGATTTAGAGCTCGTCTTTTAGTTCAAACTCTTTCTCAGCTTCACGTCCACCCTCCGCTATACCCGTTTACGCTTCACATATGAGCTGTGAATGGGTCTCACAAAGAAATACGTCATCAACTAGAATTTATCGTTAATATCGAGGGAAGACTAATTCCTATCATGTGGGGAATTTCTCTCGGTATATCGCAAACGATATAATATCGCCCATCCCTACTCAAGATATAGCCTGTGTTTTTTTGTGTTATTAAATGTTTTATGGTTTGTTCATAACATTTGCCTTATTGTATCATTTCTATTCTAAAAATATAAAGACTATTTTCATATTGCCTTGCAGTAAATACAGTACATGCATTATTGTTGTAATTGTCAATAAAATTCGTAAGACTTTGCATACCTTTGTTTCTTGTCCAGTGATGTTTTAATGTTGTTATCGTTTTAAAGAAAATGTTTTATTAAATATGCGTTTTAGCCTTCTGTATTTACTACATTTCAAATAGGAATAATGAACTGCAAGGTGGGATACATTCAATGCACAACCAAAAGGATGGAGACCCTTATAGGTTTGGCTGATTAGCACGTTTTCTTTTAGTTATTTCCACTTTTTTGGATGGTAAACGTGTTGGGAATACGTGCAAAAAAGCGCCACATAAGATGTGAAAATAACGTTATTAAAACCTCCCAGGGTGAATTAACAACGTAAAAGCAACGTTGAAAAAACTTTGTCACGTTTTGAAAACATGTATTTATAACAAAACCCCCCCCCGACATTTTGTCGTATTAAATACGTTGGCTAGAAACGTTATCACAACCTTTTCACAACGTGAAAAATACGTTTTTACAACGTTTTTGTGTTTGCTGGGAATAAATTAATTTCTTGTGACTAAATTATGTTTTTATCAACGCTCACGCGTAGGTTGTTGTTAATACGTCATAGGTCAAAGAGCATTAGTGATGGGAAGTTCGGATCATTTTACTGACTCGGACCTTTGAGTCTCGTTCAGCAAAATGAACGAATCTTTTTTTCCGAGTCATATCGTTCATTTCGTTCATTTTAGCAAAATATAATTAAAATGTTACATGTTACTTTCCTAACACATCTACTACTTATGCAAACGTTGATCACATTACAAACAATACAAAACTATAATGCTGTAAGAAACAGAAAATATTAATTCATTGTTTACCTGGGTCTTTAGTCTATGGTTAGCTCACCACACCTCTTATCTGACAAGTCCTCAGGTTTGACTCGTTCGTTCACGACGTGACAGCCCCGTATGCTTAACCAATGCAGTCTGAGCCAGAAAGAGAATTGATTAGTTCACCTCTCGAGTCTTCGGGTTTGAGTCATTTGTTCATCACGTGACAGCCCCGTACGCTTTACCAATGCAGTCNGTCGAATGTTTGGAGACCTCGTATAGACATCTGGCAGAGATATGGCAGACGTCTTCTTTATCAATGTTCAAAGCCGATCTACAGACGATGAAACGATCTTAAGCAGACGTCTCCGCGAGGTACGTGTGCTATCTGGGATAGGTTGACAGACAAAGGATAATTAGCAAGGGGCAAGTGTGGGTAATGAAACACTCAGGGAAAGTTAACGAGAAAACGAGATGGCGGGAACAGAGACGCTGACCGGAGAGAGTATGGAAGGCCGAAAGGTCAACAATCTCCCTCTCCACATAAAACCTAAGGCTTTGTCATGACTCTGCTACAAGACCTAGAATAGACATGACATGATGAAGCAGAGTCATGACAATATGTTCCTAATGTTTGTATTTTATTTTTTCAACTCAAGATATAGCCTGTGTTTTTTGTGTTATTAAATGTTTTATGGTTTGTTCATAACATTTGCCTTATTGTATCATTTCTATTCTAAAAATATAAAGACTATTTTCATATTGCCTTGCAGTAAATACGGTTCATGCATTGTTGTTGTAATTGTCAATAAAATTCGTAAGACTTTGCATACCTTTGTTTCTTGTCCAGTGATGTTTTAATGTTGTTATTGTTTTAAAGAAAATGTTTTATTAAATATGCGTTATAGCCTTCTGTATTTACTACATTTCAAATAGGAATAATGAACTGCAAGGTGGGATACATTCAATGCACAACCAAAAGGATGGAGACCCTTATAGGTTTGGCTGATTAGCACGTTTTCTTTGAGTTATTTCCACTTTTTTGGATGGTAAACGTGTTGGGAAAATGTGCAAAAAAGGGCCACATAAGATGTGAAAATAGCGTTATTAAAACGTCCCAGGGTGACTTAACAACGTAAAAGCAACGTTGAAAAGACGTTTCTGTCACGTTGTGAAAACACGTATTTATAACGTAAAAAACCCCGATATTTTGTCGTATTACATACATTGGATAAAAACGTTATCACAACCTTTTCACAACGTGAAAAAAACGTTTTTACAACGTTTTTGTGTTTGCTGGGGATTTGGTTAGCCTACCACGTTGCATATAGATCAGGTTTTCAGCGATTATCTCTGATAAAAAAGTAAATTGGTAAAACTTAAACTTGAGAAGAAAACTGGGGCATGGCGGAGTGCCGCTTCTTAACACCAGAAGACCGCACACTGAAACAGAACAGAGCGAGAACTCAGCCTATGTGCCGTGTATCAACCTCGAATTGTCCTACCCTGTCAGCTTTTCCTACCGCAGGGCAAAATTTAGGCTATAATCTAAACCACATCGACAAAATAAACAGGTAGGATGATTTTACAATGCAAAATACCCTGTCAGATAGTCCTACCAGTTTAAAATGAACACATTAAATACATTTACATCGTAAATACCCTGTCAGATTATCCTACCAGCATAAAAGAAACATGCATGATTAATTTACAGAGCAATACCCTATAATTGTACTACCAGTACTAAATAAATATGTAGGCCTAGAATGATTTAACAACGAAAATACACAATCAAATTCAAAACCGCCCAATCTGGCAACACTGGCTGTGTCCCAATTCGGGGACTGCGTCCTTTTAAGACTACATTTTAAGACCGATTGCATCACTGCACAGCGACTGAACGCTGATAAAATGGCCCAATTCAAAGGTTGCTTAACATGCATCCTCATTTCCCCAGGTTTTTAAGGATAGAACGAATGTATCCTTAACAAACTCAGCATATCACGACATTCATTGCATGTCTGTGAAAATCACGGCTGAAATTTGTAAATAATCATTCAAAACTTTAAATAAAAGCATGTAATTTGCTAAAATGGTCCCTGTCAGTTTTTTAATATTATATAGGATGTTGTTCATTAACATTATTGGTTCTTTTAGTGTGTTTAACATTTCTAAGGTTGGTTCACGATTGGAATGTTTTAATCTACATAAACGCGTCATATGTTCTAAAATAAAAAAATTCTGGCCCCATATACTGTCACCAGGCAACAGGAACAGCAGGTGACGCAATTAGGAAATCCTACAAAAGCCTAAACCATCTCATTTCAGTTCGCTTTGTGGATTTTTGAGGCGGCGTCCATTAAGAACCAAGTCCTCATTTTTAAATCCACGACCTTATGTTTCAGCCCCCCAATTGGGACACAGCTCTTGTCTTTATACGTAGCAAAATACGCTCCACCTAGTTGATAAAACATGGAAAGCCAACTGTAATAAAGAATACAACTTTTGGTATTATACATGCAAATTTGATAATTTCTGTGTGTGTGTGTGTGTGTGCGTGTGTGTGTGTGTGTGTACGTGTTGCTCGAAAAATGAGATTAACTATCATAATGCCATTTCACACAACACTCGTTTATACATTTCTTAAAAGACATGGCAGTTTACCAGACAGAAATTACATTGTCACCTGTCACCACTACACACTAACATTGATTTTTTTTAATGAATCTGTATCACACTCTCTCTCTCTCTTTAGTTTACACAGCTCTAACAGTTATTTTAAAACTAGTCTACATCCACACATTAAAAATGTATTACCTGAAACAATAATAGCATTGATAATTTAAACATTAAATAATTATATAAAACAAGCAAAACAAACGCATGTTCACATTCAAACTTTATTTTTTTCAAACAATCACATTGTAAACCTTTGATGCCATGACATTTAAAAAATTAAAGTAATCACAGAACTACTTGCTTTCCTATTTAAAAAAATTGTATATACACACATACAATATTTTTCTACCATGGCAAATAAAGATTTCCCAGAACTGAAATTACTAACATATTCCTCATCATTAAATAGAACAAAAACACACACAACATGTGACCCATTGTTCGCGAACACTTAGTATTACAGTAAAATAAAATTTACCCTCAGTTTTACTTGCCAGTACTTCTATAAACTACACCATTGAAGGTTTAAACAATTGTGCATTGTGTAAACAATACGTTTTGAAAGTCATTAACTTTGAAAATAACAAACTGTACCATAAGTTTGTCACACCAAAAAAAAATTTACCCAAATATACAAAATATAAGCATGGAGCAACATATTGCTAGACAGCAATTACCAAATTAGCATTTTAACTTAAATTACTGATGCGCCCGATTCCACTACTATTTCGTCCAATTCGGCTGCACCTCTTAATTCTTCCTGAAGTCATCCTCCTGAGATGCACCAGCTGCTTCCATGACAACTTTGTCAAGAGCAACCACCACTTCGTTTTGCATTTCAATTTTACACACATCCAGGGTAAGCAAATGCTCTTCCACATTCTGCCCTTCCGTTAATAAATGAAGAAGATTTTCACTTGCCAAATACTTCTGCATCACAGAGTTGGACACAGTAAGACTCATCTCTCCAAACGCACCCACAATACACAACCGCCCTGAAGCAACACATTGATAGTTGTCGCTTTTCTGTAACAAGCCACATTTTTCACATCTATGGAATTTCACTTTTGTGTTCAAGTCAATTTGCCAAATCTGACATTTTATACATCGCCGAGACAGTTATTTTAGCAGCATTAATTGGCCCAATCACAGTTTTCACTGGATCCCTATTAAGAACAAAGTGTCTATGCGGACTTGGACCAGACCGTGCTTCCAGCTCTTCAAATCAAGAATACGGTGTAGTGGTGAGGAAGAACGAGTCATCAAACTCCCTGGTCTTCAGATTTTCAATACAATACCTCTGGTCAACTTTAAGACATCCAATTTGACTGTCCCAAAGATGCAGTTCAATGCGTCCAGTTTCATCTTCAACATGACACTCCTGTGTCTCAATTGATGCACCCCTGACGTCAACCATATTCGTTGCAAGATCAACATGAATCACTTTCACCTCAACTAATCCAACCTATAAAAGAAACAAATGAAAAGCAATGAAAAAAAATTGTGTTCAAATTACCAATCCATTAAGTTGAAACAACTAATTTTTTTTACAGTGTAAAGTAAGTGTTCGTGCTGCCTTAACACTTCATGTTTACTGAACTTAAACTTTTAAGTTATCTTAAGTTAGAAAAAGGTTGACTGAACTCAACAAGTAGTGTAATTTCATTTTTTTTACTGCAAATCACTTTCAGAACGCGTTTTCTTTACAATTGTGTCATATTCAATTCAAATTACGTTATTACATAAAACATAGTGTCATACACACTGTAAAACCCGATAAGTTAACTTAACTCAGATGAACCCACACAAGTAAAGTTATTATTTTATTAAATAACCATAAAACATAAATACAACGGTTTCCCAGATATGGCTACAATGTGGCAAGGTGTCTGTAATCCTTGGCATACATCCATGTGCAAGTGCATGGATAAACACATCATTCAATTTAACATCATTCAACAGTAACACACTCAAACTTTATACATGCTTACAAAGGTATACTTGTTTTTTTTTATGTAAAATATTTTCAAACAAATAAAAACTTGACTTAAACCTTACACATTAACTTGTAACGGGCCTTAACTTCTAATTCTGCATACCCACAAAGTCTTTATGGACAGTCAAATTTGTTAGACAACGGGTTTTCTGTCAAAACAAAAATAAGAAACATTATTAATTTTATAGACTTCAGCAAAATAAAACTTTAATATTCATTGCAGGTCCTATTAAAGGGTTAGTTCACTCAAGAATTAAAATTCTGTCATGGATTACTTTTCATCCTCAAGTCGTTTCACAACCATAAGACCTCCATTTATCTTCAGAACACAAATTAAGATCCAAAGTCCAAGAGCTTGGCGGAGAGTAACGCTGAAGAGAGGAAATAATTGAATAGTCATTATTTTTTATTGTGCATAAAAAGTATTTGTCGCTTCATAAAATGAATTTTTAACCACTGGAGTGATGAAGTATTTAAAAATGTGTTTACTAACTTTCTGCGCTTTGAATGTACGTTACTTTGCTGTCTATGGGGGAGTCAGAAAGCTCCATGACCTCCTCAAAACTATCTTAATTTGTGTTCTAAAGAAAAAACGAAGGTCTTACAGTTGTGAAGCGACTTGAGGATTATTCATTCATGACAGAATTTTCATTCTTTGGTGAATTATTTCTTTAAACTTGACCACACGTTGAATGTACATAAGACTTGATATTCAGCTATTTACTCCAAACAACTCTATTACAGTGGCTTGCAAAAGTATTCATCCCCCTTCATTTTATTCACATTTTGTTATGCTGCTGCCTTATCTTAAACTACTTTAAATGATTATTTTTTTACATTAATCTACACTCCATGCACAATAATGACAAAACAAAAAACTGATTTTTGACAGCTTTGCAAATTTATTAAAAATAAAAAACATAAATAAGTACATTGCATTAGTATTCACACCCTTTTCTGGGACACTTGAAATTTAGCTCAGAAGCATTAGTTTTGCTTGTTAATGTTTATACACTTCGAGTGGAGTTAACCTGTGCCAAATTCAATTGAATAAGTATGATTTGGAGTGGCACATACCTCTCTATAAAGGGTGCAACAGCTGAAAATGCATATCAAAGTAAAAACCAAGACATGAGGTCAAAAGAACTGCCAGTAGAGCTTTGAGACAGGATTGTATCAAGGCACAGATCTGGGGAAGATTTCTGAAAACAATCTGCTGTATTGAAGGTTCACAGAAACATGTAGCCTCCATTTATCCTCAATGAAAGAGGTTTGGAACCACCAGATCTCTTACTTGAGCTGACCTCCTGTCCAAACTGAGCCATCGATGGAGAAGGGTCTTGGTTAGAGCGGTGACCAAGAAGCTGATGATCACTCTGGTTGAGCTCCATGATCATATATGGAGATGGGAGAAACTTACAGAAGGACAAACATCACTGCAACACTCCACCAATCTGGGCTTTATGGCTTAGTGGCCAGACTCAAGACTTTGCTCAGTGAAGACACATGGAAACTTGAAATATGCAAAAACATACTTCAACGAATCTTTCAAACTGTCAGAAACAAGATATTCTGGTCTGATGAATCTCAGATTCATGCATCGTGTCTGGAGAAAAACAAGCACTGCTCAACACCTGTACAATACCGTCTTAACAGTAAAGTGTAGTGGAAACAGCATCATGATGTGGGGGTGTTTTTCAGCTTCAGGGACTGTACACAAAATACGGAGATAATGATCATGAAAACCTAGCCCAGAACATTCAGAACCTCGGACAGGGCAGAAGGTTCATTCTCCAACATGACAATGATCCTAAGCACACAACTAAAACAATGCAAGAGTGGCTTATGGACAACTCTGTCTATGTCCTTGAGTGGCCCAGCTAGTGCTTGAAGCCAACTGAACATCTCTGTAGAAACCTGAAAATGTCTGTCTACTGATGATCTCCTTCCAACCTGACAGAGTTTGAAAGGATCTGAGGAGAAGAATGACAGAAAAATTGCCAAATGCAGATGTGTAAAGCTTTTCACATCATACTCAAAAAGAGTCTGTAAAGGCGCTATAATCATTTTCTGAGTTGAGGGTATGAATACTTATGCAATGTACTTATTTTTGTTTTTTATTTTAATAAATTTGCAAAGTTGTCAAAAATCAGTTTTTTGTTTCGTCATTATTGTGCATGGAGTGTAGATTAATGTAAAACAATAATCATTTAAAGTAGTTTAAGATAAGGCAGCAGCATAACAAAATGTGAATAAAATGAAAGGGGATGAATACTTTTGCAAGCCACTGTACATGCAATAACTACAATTTCAATTGATATATTCAAATCAAAATCTATAAATAGATTGACAACCTATTCTATGAGATCTGAATGACAGGAGAGATAAAAGGTTTGAAGAATACACCCTACACTTACAAAATCAACCTAGGGCAGATTATACAAGAATTGTGAAAAATAAACGTTTTTCCATGATTAACCGACATATAAATTCTCAACAGTAAGCTCACTTTCATACCATATCTTATGAAGAGTGACCCTCAAACATATAGTGTCATGGTTCTGCCTCACCTAGTCTTGGATTTCCTGGTCCTGAGGCAGAGCCATGACAAAGTCTTTGGTTATGTGTGGAGAGAAACATATTATTGTCCTTTTGACAATAATATGCGTTCTCTCCAGTGTCTCGTCATTAGCCCCGCCCCTCTCGTTTCATGTATTGCTTCCCGTCCGTGTTTCATTACCCTCACCTGCCCTGTGTCATTATCCCTCGTTTGTATTCCCCCATATAATGCCTCATGTTTCCTTGTCTTGTGCTCGAGGATTGTTTTCTGTACATGGTGTATCCAGTTCGTCTTGTCTCTCTTCCAAAGAATCCTTTGTCACCTGTTCCTGTCGTGTTTCATTGTCCCAGTAAGTGTTTAGTTTAGTTTAGTTCGTCTAGTGTTTTATTCAATATAGTGTTTAGTTAGTCCTCGTCCTGTGTTGGTTTGTCGTTTTTTTCTTATTCTTGTATTTTGCCCCACCGTGGGTTTTTGTTTTGTGTTTATATTTGTTACAAGTCTTCTGTTACCCCCGCATTCACGTCTGCCTGCATTTGGGTTCTTCCGCCGCGACAATCGTGACAGAATCCTCGAGCCTGACAGAACCCAGCAGGCAACAAGATGGACGGCACGGCGTCGTCCTCACGGTCCGCCCTAGCCCGCTTGCTGCTAGGTTTCCGCCAGGGGAACTACGGGAACCGGGAGTTCGCCGGGGCATTCTCGGCGGTGGCTGAGGCGACTGAGTTCAACGAGGCAGAGTTGAAGACGATCTTCAACTGCTGCCTCACTCAGCGCCTCACCCCGTCTGAGAAGGGGCTGCTGGGTCCCCTAGGGTTCGCGGTAATGGTCAGGTTCGTGGCCAACCGGGACGATCCCGGGGGTGGGGTTCCACGTGGGACTTCCACCTCGCGGTCGATCACGCCGGAGGGCCTCGACCTGNTGGTCGGATGTACTAACAGTGAAATTAACGTGAGAATGTGCGTTCCTCCATGCCAACTTCATGTCTGGCTTGAGTTTTTTTGTGCATATGCACATTTACAGCTTTGTCCGTATGCAATGTTTTAGTATGGAATCAATGCAAGTCTTTGTACATGAGGCCCCTGGTTTCCAAACAGTTTTAAATGATTTATTTACAGTGTGATTTCTGTATCTATTTAAAGTACGTTAAACTTTCTTTTAAATCAGCAAAAATATTTGTATTACTGTACATAAAAAAGCATACGTATTCCTGCGTTTGCAGACTCATCATGTGATACGAGTGCCTCTTTTGTTCTCTTAGATGAGACCTGCAATTCATGAAGAATCAGATGATCTTTTCAAATAAGAAAATTCCAGTGTAAGCAGTGAAGATGAAAATACAGAAATCAAAGACACCAGACAGAAACGTACATCCTTTGGGACGACTGAACAACATCAAGCTTATGCATTCAAAAGGGCAACATCCAGTAGGGTAAGTGTTTTTATAATACTGTATGTTAAATAATAAACCTGTGAATGCGGACTAACTAAAGTGAATGATTATTGTTTTTAAGGCTAGAGGAGAGATTTCTAAGCACTCGGGTGTTTTTAATTCAAGTGAAGATGAGTTCAGTGAGGAAGAGTACATTCCTGACACATCAGAAGAGAGTTCAGATAGTAGCACAAGTCTTACTGCTTCACCAGAAGGTAAAGGGAAGATCCAGGTTTTACCAGTCCAGTGCAGTTTAGACAACAAAGGCAAAATCTATGCAGCAGTGACGTAGGGAGCTCCCAGACCCATGACACATCCTCACCTCTTGACAACACAAGTTCAGTGATCATCCCAGCTATGGTTAAAAAGAGAGATGGAGCGAGAATGTATAACAAGAAACAACACTGCTTTTTTTGTAGTGGTGCTTTCACAAAAATTGCTAGACACCTGGAACGCAAGCACAGCAAAGAGGTTGAGGTAGCGAAGGCCCTTAGTCATCGAAAGGGCTCCAAAGAAAGGCGAATGCAGCTTGAGTATCTACGTAACAAAGGTAACTTTGCTCACAATACGACTGTTATTAATACAGGCACAGGACAGATGATTCCACGGAAACTGCCTAAAAAGAACCTGGATGGCGAGAGCTTTATGCATTGCATATATTGCCAAGGACTCTTCCTAAAAAAGACTCTGTGGAGACATGTGAAGGTTTGCAAATTCAAGCCATCTGACGTGAAGCCCAAACCTGGAAAAACCCGTGTGCAGGCTCTTTGTGGCTTTGCACAGCCTCCCCCACCAGGTGTGACTCACGGCCTTTGGAAGCTGTTGAATGCCATGAACCAAGATGAAGTGGCACTTGCAGCTAGAAATGACTGGTGCATTTTAGAGCTGGGGAAGCATCTTTACAACAAGCATGGCTCAAGAGTTAAGATGCATGAACATATTCGTCAAAAGATGAGAGAGCTTGGAAGACTCCTAATATCTGCAAGAGAGGTAACACCCCTTAAATCTATTAAAGATCTCATCCATCCCAAAAACTTCATGCATACTGTTAATGCAGTTAAAAGAACAGCTGGATATAATGAAGAAACTTCTGAGTATCAAACAGCTAGTGTCGCTGTGAAACTTGGACATAGTCTAAGCAAAATCGCAATGCTTGTTGAGAGCCACTCTACCATCAGTGGAGACAAAGCAACAGCAAAAGTTGCAAACAGCTTCCAACAACTGTATCAGTCCAGATGGCCCGAATACATTTCCTCATCAGCCCGGCGAACACTTGAGGAAGCGAAGTGGAACTCCCCATCTTTACTTCCATTCACTGAAGATGTTAAATGCCTTCATGTGTATCTTGACGAGCAAGAGAAAATTTACCGAAAACTCTTGTCAACACAGCCTTCGTCTCAGCATTGGTCAAAATTGGCCAAAATAACATTAACTCAGATGATGCTTTTTCATTGAAGACGAGAAGGGGAAGTTTCACAAATGCCCTTGTCTGCATACACCTCCAGCAACCAATCAGAGGCTCATCCAGATATTAGCATGGCCCTTTCAGAGTTGGAAAACAAACTGTGTCAGTACTTCAAGCGAATAGAGATCCGAGGCAAAAGAGGCAGAAAGGTTCCAGTACTCGTCACTCCTATACAAGAGTCAATCAACCTGCTAATCAGGAATAGGTGTGGTGTACAGAATGAGAACTCTTTCCTGTTTGCTCGCCCATTTGCTATGACCTATTTCAGAGGCTCTGATAGCATCCGAGAATTTGCATTTGCATGCAATGCTAAAAATCCTCAGACTCTCACTTCCACAAAGTTTAGGAAACAGATTGGTACTCTCTCTGAAGTTCTCAATCTGAGCAACACAGAGCTGGATCAGCTGGCCGACTTCTTAGGTCATGACATTCGAGTACACCGCCAGTTTTACAGATTACCAGAAGGCACTCTTCAGCTGGCCAAGATGAGTAAAATCTTTCTTGCTCTGGAGAAAGGACGTTTGGCTGATTTCAGAGGAAAAAACCTCAATGAAATTGACATTGATCCAGAAGGTACTCTCTCTTTCTCAATTTAGGGATATATTATGTGTATGTCTTTTATACATATTTTTATTACACGGCTGGTTGGAATGCTTGATTCTGATTGGCCAGTCGCAACATTTGCAGGTTGGTTATTCCCAGATAACAACCTCTCAAAACTAATAACACACGGTAATCTGGATGCAGCTAATCATTTTGACAGGTTTTTTTGACAAATTAAATATATATATGTCTTTTAATAACATATATGACATTATATTTACAAATGATTAAACCAAATTGTCTGTTCGTGACATTTGAACGTCGTTTCTTACTTTAAAACGGAAACTAAACGGCTTTTCCTCACGGAAAGTCTGCATTCAGTAAAAATGAGCTAATAAAATATGTCAGATTCACATTTCATGTCTAGTTTTTTTCTCATGTGGCAAGTAGGCGTGTAATAAGCGGGATAATGTACAAGCAGCCGGCTGTTATGATGAAATAAGCCCCTTCAGTGAGACACAAGACTCTCCACTTCACGTCCTGATCACACGGTCGGGGATTATTTTTGCCATAACAACCGGCTGCCTGTACATTATTCCTCACATATTCTGCAGTAAGGCATTTACTCCAATTGCTTGGAGACACATTGTGTTGTATAATCACATATAATAATCTTGTGTTGCAAACAATGTGTTTCTGTCATTTCTTCTTTTAGAGAGAGTTACACTGGACAATGATGTGGATGATGCTAAATCCAGTCCAAAAAGTAGGTATATTTTGATTTGTCAGTTTATTTCCAAATCATGTTTCTCATATGCATGTTTCTTTTTGCTTAATATTATTCATTGTTAAAAAGAAATGATGTACAGTTTGATGTCACCATAATGCAGTGTTTTGTCAATATTTGATTTGGGTTCATTTATTACTTCCAGAGTGCACTGAATTATCCACACAACACACTGCACATGAAGACGATGATGACCACACCCTTCCTGCAGACCCAGCACTCAAAAAGAAAAAAGGTATGATCTTTTCTTGACAGCTCTTGTGATTATGGCGGAGTAAACATCTTATCGAATGTAAAAGTATACTCCTGTATCATATTTTTATTTACAGCCTGTATCATGAGTAAGCAACTGAGTAGACAAAATACTTTTCATTTAGCCGTCTTTACCAGCTAACCTAAATATGTGATTGTTACGGAGCTGCAACATTGATGATTAGGCCAGTCGCGACAATCAATTTATCGACTGACATATAAACTTGATGTTGTATTTCTTTTGTGATGTGGTATTTTGTCATTGTGTTTATATGGGTGTTTGTTTGCATATATCTTGATGACATTAATGTGATAGTTCTCCCAAAAATAAAAATTCTTTCATGAATTACTCACCCTCTTATCATTTTAAACGTGTCTCACTTCAGAAACGCAGGTGCACGTGCAGTTATATGTTAAGGCAGATTCACACTGTTGAGTATGTTGGCTCTTGGTTGTCTTGTAACATAAGGAGGTCGTAAAGGTGATGATGTGAATTTGTCCATTAATGGTAATTAAATTACATTTCTAGGACATGGCAGTTACGTTGCCAATTGGTAAGTCATGAAATTACCAAAAAGAATGAATAATTATGTAACTGTGACTGTATTTTATGTTAGCGGAGTATTCATAATAACTGTACTAGTCTTATACTTATATAGTGTTTGTGAGATTGCAGAAGCTATTTTGGTGACGCTTTGTTCAACATTCTTAGCTTGCTTAATGTATACTCATTATTCCCAGAATAACCATTTTGTTTTTCACTAATGCGTAAAACGGCAATATAATGCATAATATGGTCATCACAACTTTATTATCTTGTTTGGTCTGTAAAGCCTATAAGAACATGCATACAATTTTTTTCCCTGAATAATAAAATAAGTGGCATTTTCTCAAATGGTAAAAGTAAGTTTTACATTATAATAGCTCTGTTAGATCCACTAACCTTCACTTTTAACCAACATGACTGTGACTTTAATGTTGTGTTTGGACAGATGACATAAAAGTACAGTTCTCTATACATTGGATTAACAATGTTCCAAAAATCACATTACACATGTGATCACATGCTTATTTGCATTTAAATTTGATGCGGCTTTTCTTTTTTGTATTAATGTGTTAATTTCTTTCTTTGTAGTGTAGTGATGCGATTTTTAATGTAGAACTTCAGAGCTGGCCACTCTCTGTTTTTAAGAGCAAGTGGTTCAGCCTGTATGCATCTCAAACAGTCTGCCTTTCCTGGCACCTTACTGTTCTTTATAAAATTCATCATGTGTTTCTCAACGGCATGTATTTCCTCCTTGCTCCAGGGCATCCTCTTAACGTGACCTGAGGGAATAAAAATGAAGTGAATATCTTGGCAATGCATCAAACAGTGAAATTAACTTGTTAAATAGATNTGACAAAATAACAACAGGGCTTAGGTGGGACAATAAAAATAACAAACATGGGAGGGGGGGTGGGGCCAAACAAGGGCTCCTAGGGGGCAGTCCATGGGGGTAGGGAGAAGGGGGAATAGTCTTAGTCCCCGGCTGCGCTCGAGCGCGCGGAGTCCTGGGGGACTTAGGGGAAGCCCTGGGGGGGACTGCCGACTTGAGCGTCGGCGGGACAAGGCTGGGACCTGGCTGGAAGGCCGGCTGCTGTACGGGTTGGAAGGCCGGCTGGAAGGCCGGCTGGACAGGGATTGACACCGGCTGCACCGGGCTGGATCGCCGGCTGGGATGCCGGCTGGACACTGGACTAGATACCGGCCGCACCAGACTGGGCACGACACTGGACACCGGACTGGACGCCGGCTGGATCACAGGACTGGATTCCGGCTGCACCGGACTGGATACCGGCTGCACCGGACTGGATTCCAGCTGCACCGGACTGGATTCCGGCTGCTGCACCGGACTGGATTCCGGCTGCCCCGGACTGGATTCCGGCCGCACCGGACTGGATTCCGGCCGGCGTGGACGCTCCTCCGCTGCGCCTCTCCCTCCTTCTCCGCACCACCGGATCCGTAGCCGACCTTGGCGAATCCATGGGGACCAGAGGGAGTTCCGCAGCGGAGGAGTCCGCCGACGTCATCCCCGGATCCCCCCTCTCCCGCCCGCTACCGGCGCTGCCAGAATGAACGGGGACCGTGGAGCTCAAGCCGGAGGTGTCTGCCGTTGATTTTGTTTTCTCTGTTTTGCCTTGTCCTGTCTGTCACTCAGTCTGTCTTGTCTCGTCCGTCTACCCCTTGGTGAGCACCTGGTGGTGCTCATTAAAGGGGGGGCTTCTGTCATGGCTCTGCCTCTATTAGTCATGTTTTTCTTGGTCCTGTTGCAGAGCCATGGCAAAGCTTTTGGTTATGTGTGGAGAGAAACATATTATTGTCCTTTTGACAATAATATGCATTTTCTCCAGTGTCTCGTAATTGGCCCCGCCCCTCTCATTTCCTGTATTGTTTCCCGGCCGTGTTTGATTACCCTCACCTGCCCTGTGTCGTTATCCTTCGTTATCCTCATGTTTCTTTGTCTTGTGCTCTTGGATTACGTTTGTCATGCTTACCTGTCTTAATGTTTGCCTTGCGGTCCATGTACTCCATGTTCCTGTTTGCTGTGTTATCCCCAGTCCTGTAGTAAGTGTTTAGTCTAGTTTTTTGCCAAGTGTTGTTTAGTCCAGTTTAGTGTTTAGTGAGTCCTCGTTCTGTTCTTGTATATTGTTTTCTTGTTCCTTTGTTTTACCCCCGCGTGGGTTTTTGTTTTGTTTCCTTGTTTAATAAAATCTCTGTTAACCCCTTAATCCCCGCTGCCTGCATTTGGGTTCTTCCCGTGCAAACCGTGACACAATAGAATCCATCACATACAAGTAGACAACAAGTATCCATAGTACAATTCCCATTATAACCATTAAATCCATTACATTTTCTGTTCTATTTTGCGCAGGGTTCTATTGTTTTTATTTCAACAGGAATACTTTAGTACTTTTTAATACTTTTTAACTATAGTTACTTCAGTAAAAACATCATTCATTTTCCAAATCACTTTAAATGATACAGCAGCTGATCAGAAGTTAACACGCACGCGTAGCTCAACGTGTATGTGATGCTTATTTACCCTTTAGCCGTTATGCCGATCATTTTCATGACAATGTTTCTACGATTTTTGACTGATCGTAACCCACAGATGATTACACCACACTTTAACATGAGCCTTTTTCATCTTTTATTGCTCTATTTGCCTTTTTAGAGCCCTATCAACGGTGTAGCAGCGCCTACGTTTACATTAGTTTAGCGGGGAAGATCCCAGAGTTGCCAGATTTGCGTTAAAAAATCTGCCAAATGGCCATTCAAAGCTTGCCGGAAAACGGCGTGCATAGAAAAACTGAAATACTTGGCAACAGTAAAAGGTCCTGGCAGATCGCAAGCCAGATAAATTGCGCACACAGGAAAACCCGCTGCATAGAAACCTTTTTCTACTTTTGGACCTTTTTATAAATGTAGTGGAGTAAAAAGTATGATATTTGTCTTTCAAATGTAGTAAAGTTAAAGTACAAGTACTCAGAAAAAATAATACTCAAGTAAAGTACAGATACTCAAAAAGTGTACTTAAGTACAGTACTCAGGTAAATTTACTTTGTTACAGTCCACCTCTGATTGTAAACATAACTGTATTTAGCTCTAGATCATTATCTACTTTTGCGTTTTATGCCTGCATTCTGCGATTTCCTTCCGCGTTTTCCAGATCGCGGCAGTAAGAACCCAATACAGTTACGCATGGCTCCAGTGAAATTATTATTATGGGACTTTGATATTACATAATTTGCATAAAACCTACCCGCTTTCCTCCTTCAAAACACCAATCAAGTGGTCATTTCTGAGCGTGCTGCAATTGGCACAAAGGAAATGCATGCTAGATCTGACCTCAAATTAAAACATTTTGTTCCTGATACACTTTTAAAGACTAATAATTCTTTTTTCAAACATATTGATTTAGTATGTTTTTTAAAATGTTTTTAAAGAAACATTGAAATGAAAGTCATTTGAATTATAATATTTTGTGTAATTTCTTCATGTAATCGACTGTTGTTTTCAGTGTCGACGAGTGGGAGCTGTACCGTTTAAAGGACTAGTCTCGCACATCCCTAAACTTCAGCAAGTCAAGCAGTAGTGCTTTAAATGGTTTCTAGCTTTACCTTGTGGGGTCCGGCAGTGTGTTAGAAAAGCCTTCTAAATGCCTTTGTAGTAAATACACACACTTTCAGGTTTATCATAGTGTGGACACTGACTGAAAAGTACTTTTTCCTAACTAGTATTTGAACAACTTTTACAGTCTTCCATGAAGGATGATGACTTTATGACTACCACTGAGAACTGCTCTGAGAGTCCCGTTACTTCTACAGACCTTTTACAACTTACATCTAAGGTAAACTTGTTAGGTTCTCCTGATTTAGTAGAGTAAAAGATGTCCTTGGGTCAAAATGCTGACCCTTTAACAACATTTAAATTAACAAATCAGATTTGAGGGATAAGTTTACAGTTTATGTGAAGTTTAAAGAGTACATTCCTCGAGATCATAAAAAATACATTTCATGAAGTGTTTAATTTTGCTGTGTTTGAATGTAAGCAATCTGCCAAGTTGTGAATCCGAAGTTGAATGAATAACAAAGTTATTAGCTTATAAAAAAGGTAATCGACTCTGAATCACGCGAACAAGTCATGACCTGTCCGAATCTTTAACCACAATGTATCTACGTCACTAGAAATAATCCCCGCCTAGGACTGACTGCGAAAACTTAACTCTCTCCTCCCCAAACACTGTACTAGCTCGTT
>NC_079890.1:19994303-20027442 GCF_024868665.1 Triplophysa rosa | reverse complement strand
GTGCTCGGTGTGTTAGATTTGATCCCCACAATGCCCAGAAACCTGTGCTCGGTGTGTTAGATTTGATCCCCACAATGCCCAGAAACCAGTGCTCGGTGTGTTAGATTTGATCCCCACAATGCCCAGAAACCGGCTGTGTGTATTGCCGGACCTCAGATTTACCCAATACCTGTAATGACCCCACAAGTAGGTACTGTGTCATGTTTGAAATTTTTGTAGTGAAATATTTGTAATCTTAACTAATATTTGTTATACAGGCATTTTATTATATGTCAATATATATTTTTAGTTCTGTAGGACCATAGGAAATGGTGGTCCTCATTATGTAGTTATTCAGACAGGTGACCCCCACATTGCATAAAAACAAGTATGTGTGTGTGTGTGTGTGTGTGTGTGTGTGTGTGCATACTTGTCTGTGTACGTACGTGTGTGTTGTGTGTGTGTGCGTGCGTATCCGTGTGTGTGTGTGTGTCTCTATGTCTATGTGTGTTAGTACGTGTGCATATTGTGTGTGTGGTGTGTTTTGTATGTGGGTATGTCTGTCTTCTGTGTTTTCAACCTTTTCTTGTTTTTGCAGGTACAACTTTAATTATTTTGCTTATAGTCAATATGGTCTCATGTACAGCTGCTTTGTAACAATGAAAATTGTAAAAGCGCTTTATAAATAAAGTTGAGTTGAGAGTTGAGTAGTTGATCTGGTGAAGAACAGAAAGCCAGTGGAGCGGTATGGGTAGGAGAGTGATATGATCTGTTAAACTGATGCAGATGATAATCCGAGCTGCTGAGTTTTGAATGGATTGGAGGTGATGAAGAGAATTATTTTGATACCAATGAGGAGGGTGTTGCAGTAGTCATTAGGGGAACTGACGAGGGCATGTATTGTGTTAGGTAAGGAATGGCAAAGTCTGGAGATATTGCAGAGGTGAACGTATGCAGTGCGAATGATATACTATTAAAGTACTTGTAAAAAACAGGAGTACTAATTGAAATGAACAATTATTGTAACGCTCAATTTTCCCTGTAATTAAAGCAACCAATGGAATCATCAAGGCCATGCTCAATACGATATGTGAAAATACTAAACTTAATTTGATTGATGCTTTACCTCTTGCACTAATGAACTATCGCATGCAAACTAACAGAAACACGCATTTAACACCCCATGAAATGCTTACAGGTCGACTTATGCCGGTACCATGCAGCAGAGGCCCATACAAAGGACTCCCATTAGAACAATTGCAAATGGAATTGAGATCATATATGAGAAAACTAATTGCTATCTATAAAGCTTTCTTTGTGCAGGAAAAGAGAAAGGAGACTTGTGAGGAGATGTATGAGGAGACAGAGACCACATGTCCATTTGCCAAAGGGGATCAAGTATATCTAAGGGTATTCAGGAGGAAATGGAATGAACCGAGAAGGGAAGGACCTTATAGAGTGGTAGCAGCTACTTCCACGGCAGTCCAAGTAGAAGGAAAAAGCACCTGATATCACCTGAACCACTGCACAAGAGTTCCTAAAGAAAAAACAGGAACAAGAGCAAGCCAATCAACCAATGAGCAAGAAAGTCTGATAGTTGAATATAATGAATTGCAAAGTGTGGCAGAAGGAATTGAACAAAACAATGAAAAAAAATAACTTTGACAATATGCCTGATTGTTGTATACTTGCTGAAAGTTCAAGCTACAGTCAACACCACCGCCGCCCATAACACAGACTCTCAGCCACACCATCACTCCACCTCCCTTAATCCTTCCTCCCAGAAGGAAGCCCGTGAGCCACGAAGATAAGTTTGTGAGCAGATTCGGCTAATTTCCGCCTATTAGACAGCCTAGTCAGCTCATCGTTTTTTGAATTACATCACGTATAGTTCTTAATCCTTTAAAATAGAGTTTAGGAAGATGTATGTAACCACAGTCGTTAGCTTTGGTTAACGATTGAAGCCTTTTCTCTTGTCAAGAGGCTTAACGCGACCGCCGACTTTGATGAACACTGCTGGCAGCAGCGACGTCTGTGTCTGTACCATTCTTATCAATGACAACATAATCTCGTATCTCCCTGTTCCCAAGTCATAAACCTTGTATCTCCGATTAAACATGGTTTTGGGGAAATGTTGTGTTAATGTTGGTACACAACAGTATATGATAGCAATGTAAGGTATAATACCAACTTTAACGATACAATGTTTAATAACTAAAAAAATATGCAGTTTTTTTAATTTCCTGAAAAAGAATGGTTTTGGAGATACGAGGATTCCGCCCGACAGCGACGATATATGGAGGATGGGAGAGAGTCTGCAGCTCACATGATTATAATCAAATGTTGAAAATCAAATCGGGAAGCTATAGAATTGGCCTCCAGTTCTGACATGTGTTGGTGACCAAATTGGGCTGTAAGAGAAAAGCCCTTTCTTCCTACTTCCTATGGTAATTAATAATAGTGGCATGTGCCTGAGAAGACGAGTATTCAATCTTGGCTGGAAGAAGAGATGTTAGTTGTTCTGTAGTTATTCTGTTGTTGTTCTGCAGGCTTTATGCCTTTGATTGTATCTTTGATACATCCTTTGGAAATGGAACGCACAGTTTTGAGAGTGATTCTTCACAAAACCACAACACAACCCGGTGCACTCCAGTGCACGCCACACTCATACAAACTATTTTTTAAAGCCTGACTTTTACTCAATGTATGAGAAGTAGGCAGTGATTTCAGTCATCAAGAGACTGCGACATCTGTCAGTAGATCGGGTGGCGATCCTCCCATGTCAACTTGCAGAATAAAAACTCACTAAAACATCATAAACTGTGTGGCTTTGAAACTGTGTTTAGCCTATAGGTTGTGGTTAGCGTATTAAAATAAAAGTTATTTGCAAATCATTAAATGCATAATTAAAAATTATACATTTTAAAAGAGAAACTCTTTATCATTATTTGTTTGTTCTTTATTCCTTTACTATTCTCTTTTTGAGAAGATCTTCAAAGTTTACAAAATGGTAACAATGCGTCTGTTCTGTGCTCAAAATTTAAAGAGACAGTGAATCTTAAATTGAAATCGCCATAAAAAATTATGTTATATAACATTTTATCTATGCCTTAATTATGTTGAGGTTGGAATGGACTAAATAACAAATGATTTTTATAAGCTAAAAATTATATAAAAATGTTTTCATTCCTTTATTATATCACAGTTTCGCGCTACCTTTCAATGGTGTCCCACATTGTCCCACACAAGCGGATTACCTGTCCCACATTTGGTTTGTTGGGAGGTGGTCAGTCACCCTAGTTAGACTGTGCTCTTTTGTGTTGTGATTATGTGCGTTTGGGTTGAATAGGTGCATGTGCGCATTTGCGCGGAACGTTTGTATACTTTAACCACCTCTGAGGATAGTGGGGGTCTCGAGTCACTGTCACTGTTATTTTGGGGGCCTTGGCCTGAAAAGTTTGGGAACCCCTGTCCTACAGTATATAAAATTATAGTATTATAATAAAAACTTAAATGTTTATCCTTGTATTTTATTGTAACTTTACTCTTCAACTGACTTCTGATTACCGGTAAGTTTTAGTAACAGGGTTTGTTTTCCAAATCGTTGGCCAACAGGTTGGATAAAGTGATGGACCTTGTCATCCATCTGGACCAGACCTATCGTGTTCCAGATAGATCGATCTTTGATAACATCTCTTTAATTCAACACATTTTAGAGCTATCAAATTTGTCTAATTTGGATTTTGGTCTGATTTCATTGGACCAAGAAAAGGCATTTGATAGGGTTGAGCACATGTATTTGTGGAGAACAATGTCGGCCTTTGGTTTTTTCCAAAAGTTCATAGATATGATCAAAGTACTCTATAGTGTAGCTCCCTTTCAGGTTCATAGGGGTATGAGACGGGGTGCTCTGTGTCTGGAATGTTAAACTATTTGGCCATTGAGCCTTTGTTACACCAGTTAAGATTAAATATACATGGTTTATCTTTACCCAATTGTAAAAACAATATTCACCTGTCAGCCTACGCTGATGATGTGATGGTGATTTACAGGTTCTGCTTAGAATAATTAAAGAATGTACGCTGCGGTCTTCTGCTAGAATTAACTGGGCAAAATGTGAGACATTTCTAGTTGGTCAATGGACTGGTGGCAATCCAGTTCTGTCTAATGGGCTGGTCTGGGGAAGAGGAGGTATTAAATATTTGGGAGTTTTTCTAGGTGATGATGATGCAACAGAAAAACTGGGAAGGGGTCTGTGATAAAATGAAGAGTCGTCTTGATAAATGGAAATGGTTGACTCCGAATATGTTCTATAGGGGACGTACCCTTGTTGTAAATTATTTGGTAGCATCCTCCCTTTGGCGCCGACTGGCCTGTGTTGATCCTCCAATTCATCTGTTAGCTAAGATTCAAGCCATTCTCGTGGACTTCTTCTTGGACAATCTGCACTGGGTGCAGCAGAGTGTTCTATATCTGCCCAACGACGAAGGAGGACAATGACTGATACACTTGCAAAAGCAGAACTGCTGCCTTTCGGCTACAGTTTCTACAAAGACTTTTTGATGGTTCACCTAATTTTAGTTTGAGAGCTGTTGCTTGCGCTATACTCCAAAACTACAGTATAGTATAACTTCTATACAGAAGTCTTGGGTTAGATAAACATCTTTTTTGCTGAACACTTTGAAAATGGACTTATCTAAAGAGCATCCTTCTACAGAGACCTTCTTAAGCTGAGTGGAATGTTTCATATTCAGAAGGCCGAAAGTTCATGTTCGCTCTACTGGTTGCTGGAATAACCTCGGGTACTTGGACCTCGTCTAGATGTGGCTAAGAACTGCAATCTACATAGACTCAGTTCTGCACAGTAGTGGAACATTGTATGCTTTCTTTGAAGGAAATTAGGTGTTTTCGTTGTAATTATTATTATTATTATTTATTTATTTACAACTTTTTTATGTTTGTAGTGTTAATTAATTTACTGTTAATAAAGTCTTTTTCAAAATTCTATTCGTGCTCTCTCGCTCTCTCTCAAACACACACACACACACACACACACACACACACACACACACTCCTCTGACCTCTGTAACCATGGCGAGTTGGCTGCAGAAGCAAATCAGGCAGAAGAGCAGGAGGAAAATTTCTTGACGCCCAGCTTTACGTAGTGTCTTGGGGAACAAGTCTGTCACTGATGTTATGATAACCTCCATCATAACGAACTTTAAGGGATAACATATGCACAACATGAGTGCATTGAAAATAGTAAAAATTATGGTCCTCAAATCTGATTAGACAAAAGGCATTAAGAGTGCTGATTTATACACACACATCCTTAAAGGGATAGTTCACCCAAAAATGAAAATTCTGTCATCATTTACTGCCATATGGAAAAATAAAAATACTATGGGAGTCAATGTCAATTACTGACATTCTTTCAAATATCTTCCTTTGTGAACAAAGAAATGTATACAGGTTTGGAACAATCCGAGGGGGAGTAAATTATGACAGAATTTTCATTTTGGGGGAATTATCCCTTTAAGTGCTGTACATCAGCAGGCTGTGACTGTCTGTGTTCCACAGCATAAACAAAGCCATGTGAACATGAATTTAAACTCACCTGTGTGTCTAGACCCAGCAAAAGAATCATGATGAAGAAACACACAGCCCACAACTGAGGAAGAGGCATCATAGCAACTGCCTGTGGATAAGCTATGAACGCTAGACCTGGACCTGAAACAGACAGATATCTGAGATTGAGTGTTTAGTATTCAGGATCATTGCTTTAGTTAGTGAACCCATTACTCATCATGTACTTCAAAAAATGATGCAGTACCTGATTCTGCCACCTCCTCAATAGGGACGCCCAGCTCATGAGCCATGAAGCCCAGGACTGAGAACACAGCAAAACCAGCCACCAAGCTGGTGCCACTGTTCAGTAGGCACAACCAAAAGCAGTCTCTGACAAGGCAAACATAGATTATACAAACACACAAGACAAAAGAAAGTGCATGCCACAACAAATACTTATGTTCATCTAAAAGTCTATGAGTAAACAGATGTTAATACTCATTTATGAGTCAGTCATTCATTCATTTTATCTATAGACAGTAGCAATACTAACCTGTAGCAGTTGTTGTTGTATTTATTATAGCTGCCAAGTACAATGAGACTGCCACTACACAAACTGTAGGAGAAAAATATTTGAGTTCCAGCCTCCATCCAAACCTACAGACACAACATCCAGATTTCAGTGCACCATTATAAAATTATCTTATCACTAATTAATTTACAGTAAACTTGTGAGTAAAATCAAATACATTTTTATAGAAAACATAGGTTACGTTTGAAATAAAAAAGTTGTCCCACTTGTGTATGATATTATATACAAAGTATGTTGTTTGGGTAGCAGGTGGCAGATTGTGTGGGGTACCTGTGGGTCAGTGAGACGGGATGGTTCAGGGTACAGGTAAAACATGATCCCCTGTAGGGCTCCAGGAAGAGTCAACCCACGGATCAGCAACACCAGTAACATCACATAAGGAAATGTGGCTGTGAAATACACCACCTACAGTAAAAGCACAACACAGTTAGTGCTTTTACATCATGAATCAAAAGTAAAAAAATATTATTTATTGGTGCTCTGAGGGTGTTGTCAGTGTCTGGGATAATGTTATACAGCTTAGCCTTCAACATGTCAGAGGCTGAATCCAAAATTACCTACTTCCATACTACTGTATACAGTATAGTGGGCGAAAACCAGTATGTGTGTGAATAGTATGTCAAAAACAAAACAGTAGGTGAGAAATACCCGAATGGTCCACTGCTTCCACCAAGATTTGTGAGTGTGCATTGGATGGACTCTATTCTACCCCATGATGCCACGGGAGCCAAGCAACTGCCAAAATCTGAGATGTTGAAAGTAGTGGAAATGTCTCGGTTAGCATAGAAAACTCTAATAAATGAAGATGGCATGCGCCCAGGAACCTGAGAGGCATCTCCCAGTCAGTGCAGCACTGTGGCCCGAGAGACATAGCGTCTTATTCCCTCCATCAGAGAACAGAGGTTACAGTCCTAACAGAGATGTTACCTTTCTGTCTGTCTCCCTACGTTATGTCGAAACAACTCTATACAAAATACCAGCACTGAACCGTGTCACGACCTTGAGCAGAGCGACACTGACTGGCCTAAGCGTGTCACTATTGAATGTACATAGATGTGCGACGCCCCATCTGAGGGGTGCACACATGAAAGGTGGATCAGTCCACTGCAGGGAGAACACAGGTTTACCAGAGGTGGGTAGAGTAGCCAAAATCTTTACTCAAGTAAAAGTACAAGTAACTAGAGAAATTGTTACTCAAGTAAAAGTAAAAGTCACTATTTTAAAAATTACTTGAGTAAAAGAAAAAAAGTATGCAATGAAAAAACTACTCAAGTAGCTAGTTACTTAGTTACTTTGTATCTGATTATATACTGTAGGCCTACTACATAAAATTAATATTAACGTCAGTATTTTAATATTACATTTTTATCAATATTTTTAATTATCATAAGCAGATATCTTTGCAATATACTAGAGAGACTAAAGAATAGACAAACACAGAAGAGACAAGCATTTCTGTAAATTTCATCTAGTCCTGATGTCAATGTAGTTTACACAACTTATTTAGAATAATAGACCATGTCAAACTAAAGCATGAACTAAACTCAGAGCATTTCCTAAGATGATCTAGAACATCTGCAGTGCTCTCTTAAATGAAATACACATTTTTGAACAAAGCTCATGTTTTCTCGTGTTGTGTCACGTGTGTGTTGTGAAACGCTCTTACTTGTAAACAAACAGTAAACAGTGAACCACACGCCCATCAACACGTTTTCTTCCTTCTGTTCTTCAAATGTATATTTCTGCAAGCCCACGTCTCTGTGTCTGACAGGTAACGCGCATGTTGCGGTGTCTGACGAACAGGTCGCGCGGGTGCGCGCATATGGCGTTCATTTATCATTGCTGGCAAACAATATGAAACATTTGCAGTTTTGATTGTATAGATATAGATTAATATCCACTTCATCCAACGCTCTTTGTGTTCTGCGTGTTCTTAAGTTTCGCGCAACGAGGAGTGAGTAATCCTGCTTCAGATGATTCAGATCGTGCTGCGAACTGAACAAATCATTTGAACTGATTCATTAGCCTATTCAAATGGTTTTGCCCATTGTTCAATTAATGCTTTCAAAAGAATCGACTCAAACGAATCGATCACTCGGGAATGCCCGTAAAAAGAGACGACAACCTTGAAATAAACAACGCGTTTTAAAAAACATATTTTAAAATGAAGGAACGAAGGAACGTCACGCAATGTAAGTTATGTAACGAAGTAAAAGTACAGATTTTCTATTAGAAATTTACTCAAGTAAGAGTAAAAGTACACACTTTTAATTTTACTTAAAAAGTACATATTTTCCAAAATGTTACTCAAGTAAATGTAACGAAGTAAATGTAGCGCGTTACTACCCACCTCTGAGGTTTACCAACAGTGTCTTTACACTACCCTTCCCTTCTGCTGGCCGCAAAGCAGACAAAGAGCTGCTCAGAGCTGCAGAAGCTCTTTGTGCAGCCCAAGTAGAGGCGCATACTGGGGACAGCAAGAAGAAAGAAGGTTGGGTCTTCCTCCCCAGTGGGGAGCACCTGCAGGTTCACCCCGGTCCCAAACTTGAGGGCAACCGGACACCGAGAGTGCGAGCGCCACCAAGAGAGCAGTCTTAATCATCAGATGAGGCATACTGGAGTTTGTATAAACTGCTACAGTTGTCATAATTTATATAAAGTTATATAATTAAAAATAATCTTGTTTACACTCCAGTACACACTAACCATAATAATTCATTTGCATTAGAGGATGAAGGTCTGCCGTGACAGAGGTAGAGAATGGAAACATTAGGCCCACAGTTTCAAATATATCCATTTTCATTTTTTATTTGAATTTGTTAGCTAAAAGGCCTTGGCTTTCCAAATGTTAAAAGAGGTGGAAAAGGCCTATCCTGAAAGGCCAATTGTAATTTGGAGAAAGACCTTTCAATACTAAACTGTAAGAGGAGGCTGATGATAAGAAAGACATTTTTTTAAGGAATACAGTCAGTATGAAAATCCTTAAGTCTAAGTTTTTTAATGTATATTTTATGTAAATGAGAATAAAGTAATAATAAGAATTGAAATATGTGAACAGTATGCCATCGGTGATCCCATTGGGGGTCACATAATAAAGCTGTCAGGGGACAGAAGGACTCAGATGCAGGATAGTGTGAGAAGATTATTTATTCTAAACGGAAAACAGAGCAAAACTAAAACAAAAGGATAACAGAAAAGGCAGAGCACTCCGAGTGTCTGCGTCCGCTGGGACAGTGGACAGAGAGGACAGCCGAAGGACGTCCGACCAAACGCTCTCTATACGGTCTCACTGTCCGGAAGAGTGGGGATTATTTCCTCGCCTGATGGCCCTGGACAAAAATGTAATAAAGTCTCTTTTAAGACACACATTTTGCAGCCACAAATCACACAAGACATACACACATAGACCAAAAGAAAAGACAGGATTAAATAGGAAAAGGGGAAAGAGGAAAAGGTGCAGGCTGAATGGGTGCGAGGTGCCGCAATTAGCTAATAGCTGCCCAGCCGGGGGGGATGAAGAAGCAGGTCAGTTTCAGAGGTAGGTCGGAAGTGGACAGCCAAACCTTCTGACCGCGCATGTAAAGTGGGGGTTAAAAGCGGCGGCGGTCAGCCGATGCCTTGTTACGTTCGCTCGTACGGACGAGGGCTCATCTAGCGATCCTCCACGTGCGGAGGCATCTACAGATGAATGCGTGAGCGGAGGGGACAGTGGTGTCGGACTCCTGTGAGGGGAATAACGAGGGTTGGTAGCCTAAACAGCACTGGATGGGCGATAACCCCGTAGACGACACCAGGAGGGAGTTGTGAGTGTACTCGACCATAGCTAGTTTGGAACTCCAAGACAGCGGTTCCGCTAAGGCCACGCAGTCCATGAAAGTCCCCCTCTGCCCCAGAGTCAATGAGAGCCTTGACCGAGTGACTCAGCCCCCCCGACTGGAGGACGGCCGGAAGAGCCGTCCGACCACTAGAGGGACAAGGGGCAGTGGTTGTGCTTACCCTGTGAGGCATCGCTACGGCAGGAAGTTGCCTCCGTAGTGGGCAGGCGGTGACGCCGCTCCTGAGCTGAGAGATGGGCGCAGCCAATCTGCATCGGTTCCTCCTCGGGGAAGACGAGTCAAGGAGGCATTACGAATCTGGCTGTGGGAGGCGGCCCGTAGTTGTCCCCCGCATTAGTCCCTCGGCGGTGTTGAGACCGAAGCCCCATGCGGAAGTCGACCTGCGTAGCAAGATCAACCAAGCCATCGAGTGTAGCGGGGAGTTCCAGCGAGTAAATCTCATCCTTAATGTGCTCCGCCAACCTTAAAAATAAAAAGCACCTTATCATTCCAGCTACTAGAGGAGGCGAGTGTGCGGAACTCGATGCCGTATTCCGACACCGACCTTGGACCCTTGCGAAGCAGCGACAGTGCTCGAGCCGCCTCGTTGCCCAACGCCAACCTGTCAAAAACCTTGCGCAGCTCCTGAGATAAACTGTCGTAGGAGGTACAACACTCGTTCTTATTGTCCCACACCGCTGTTCCCCACTCCCTGGCGATGCCAGCCAGGTGCATGATCACAAACGCTAGCTTGGACTGTCCGGTGGAGAAGCAGGAGGGCTGCAATGAGAAAGTCGTGGAGCATTGTGACAAGAAGGATCGGCAGAAGGTGGGCTCATCCGCGTATGGAGTCGGAGGATTGAGGCGAGGTTCAGCACAGCGTGCCGCAGACGCTTCTGTCATGGCTGGAGCCGCGCTCGTGGCCTGGATCTGGTCGAGTCGTTGGGCGATATCGGCAAGCTGCTGCGCCAGGTTGGCTACTCCCTGGGGGTCTCCGTGATCTCCTCCTGCCAGCCTGGGATTTGAACTTGCAACCTTTGAGTTTTAAGTCTGGCTCTCTAACTATAAGGCCACAACTATCCTTGACCAAATGCATCAAATATTGCATAATAAGTGGATAAGAGTAATGATATTCAATTGCTCAATAAATTGTTCTGCAGTTAAAATACTTCACTATAAACATCATTTAACAGTTGGAAATTGTAAGGTATGCATATACATCCAGTGATATTTGGAGATGTTTTAATTTAAAGTATATGCAGAATTCAATATAAATACATAAAGTTTAACAATACCAGCTTACATTGTTTTATTTCATTTTAAAAGGTTAAATAAAAAAGTTAATAAAATTAGTTGTGAATGTTTAATTGCGATGGGTGAGAAGAAACACGTCTCAGCACTTCACAAACAAGGGATCCTGCCGACTACGCCAGAATGTGACAGAGCGGTACCAGTTTTGGACACAAGCCCAAGCTTTAAACAATTAGAAAATCTGACTACGCCACGCCAGGAATTACACCCAGGGAAAATACTTAAAACCGTATAAGACACACAGTTTCAGTCCCTTAAAAGAGAGGTAGGCATGAGACGTGGGTAAAATATAAAAATACAAATCTTTATTTACACAAAAATCCTTACAATATTCTAAGCAGTAAAAGACACCAATGGCAGCACCGCTCAAAATACAGAGAACACAATAGAACAAACAATAGAAACAAACAAGTTTGAAGAAATGTAAAATGAAACAAAAACAAAAACAAAACAAAAAGTAAATACCCGCAGGGCTGAGGCTCCCAACATGAGGAAATATGATGGAGTTGGATTCTTACAAGAGGAGCACTCCACACACACTCACACCAATGTGCACTCGAATCACACTACCAAACGCTCAAGGTGTTACACAGCACACAATGAAGAAACACCACCACAGAACAAGATCCTTTCACCCGTGGGACCCCAGCTTCTGCAATAAATCCAAAAAGTAGTTACAACCAATCAACTTAATAAACAAAAGAAACAATTAGATAAAGCAACAGCTCCATAAAGAGCAACTCATTAGTTCTCTCCAAAAATTAACTAAAAGGGAGCGGGGCTCTAAGAGCGCAAGGTAACCAGACGAGAGCAGTCCCCTTTAAAAAGTGGTAATGATGGCATCTAGGCAGTGATACAGTACAACGCCGCAGCACTTAAGCCTCGTTCACATTACAAGCGACAAAGCGACATGATTCCATTCATTTCAATGGAGAGCTGGCGACTTCCGGCTACACGAGCAGTCGCAACCATTGGCAACCAGATGGGCGTGTCAAGCGACACAACAAAGTTGAGAAATCTTCAACTTCATGCAAATGAAGAGCGACTTTCAGAAGCGACAGCCAATAGGAAGATGGTAGAGCTAACGTGATCAGTGATCAGAAAGGAGGGAACGAGACATTGTGTCCTTCTTGCCACAATGCTTCGCCGTCCGCTGCAGCGACCGGGAATGCCTCTCAGGTTCCTCAGCCCAAAAGGTGAATGAATGGGCTCACCATCTTCCTTTTTATACCCGTATGTACGGGGTGGAGACTGGCATGCCACAGCATTCGCCAACTTCATTGGCCTTTAAAAAGTACAATCAGAGATGATAGGTTCTCAAGATCAAACCCCATTCTGTCGGTTCGACACAACGTCTCGTTCCCTCCATCAAGGAACTGAGGTTACATACGTAACCAAGACATTCTCTACATAACACAGGGGATATAGAGCACATTAGTAAATTCACTGTATGCAGAGCAGTAAAGCAAGTGTGCCTCACTCTTAAGCGATCTGCAGCCATGTTGCTTTTTTTGGTGCCGTGTTCGATGGCTGGCAGGGCGGCCACCTCGCCATGAGCAGAGCCCTGGGAAGGCAGATAGCCCTGTTGACTTACCTGCCTGATTACATCGCACATATAAAATAATGAATGCTAATGCTTAAACTCCCCTTGTGGTCAAAATCAAGTTTTTAATGTTTAATAAACTATGTGCAAATTATCATCTTAAACCATTGCGGTTGTTTGAGCTCTGCTTGTGCAACACGAGCACGCACTGTTTTCACATAGAATGTGGCAATTATGTAACTACAACCAATGGTCCGAGCTAATGCAATTGAATGGAGGTGGGGTTAATTTGCATATTCATGAATCCAAATAATCGAATGCAGTGGGACTTTTTCTAGTCGCCTAGGAAACAGTAGTGACTTCTGTTTCACGTTAGTATGTCCCACTATGTGCATACTGGTTTGCTACACATTAAAAAAGTAAATACAAGACATACTTTTCAGGTATGGTATAAGTAGGCGAATTGGGACTCAGATAATGGCATGGTCTAAATTATGGACCATTTACCTTGCTAGGACACAGATAATGCTACCTTACCTTGCTACCAACCTATGAATGATACATCAGTTAATCATCTGCTGTTGTCCACTCAATTTTACATCTGCTACTTACCTCATTGCCATCATCAGTTAAGTTTATTGAAGCACAACAGAGACACACTGTTGGTTTTACAACTTATCTCTCTGGAATCATACTGTGACAATATAACTCTGATCATGTTTTACACCTTGTCTAACGTGGTTTTGGTGATCAAATGCCAAGCTGTACACATGGTTAAAAACATTTGTACAGGATCACAAAAAAAGCATATGGAGGTAGTCAGAAGCAGATGACCATTCCTCCACTGTAGTGTAAACACTAATCTAAAAGAAAACCAACTCACTGATACAAGAACCACAAAGCAAAACAAAGTTTTTAAGATGAATTAAAAACAATTGTCACCCTTGTGTTGCTTAAAGGAGTAAGTAATTTCATTTTGTAATGTACAATGAATATTTTTACAAAGCACTGCATAATCTTAATAAATGGTATTGTTAAAGTAGACAAAACTATCATTAATTAAATTATATTCTTACACACCTTGCCTGTAGATTTGACTCCTTTCCAGATACAAAAATAACATGTGATCCACATTGGAATGAGACACAGTACAATCTTCCAGTTGATGGTACCCATCTGCTCAATACCTCCAGATAGAACCAGAACTCTGCGTCTGTACAATGTAATATTATAGAGAAAGCAGAAGTAAACCTTTTGTGGTGTTTTATTACTATAAATCCAAGGTTTTATTAATGTATTATGTTATCTTGCTAAACAAAGCAAATGCAGAATGTTCATAAGAGATCATTTTTAAAATTATATTTGGTAACACTTTACGGTAAGGGTACATGAATGATCATGAATTCAGGCATACATTCATGCATGGACTAAACATTACTTGACGCATTAATACCTCATGATTATTATTAGTCATCAACTATGTTTTTGTTATATTGTTTATGTGCAAGGCTAGTTGAAGCAGGCTACACAAATCACTTTTCTTACGGTCGGTGAATATAGGCTAAACTGCAATGACAGAGAATTAGGAGAAAATAAATACGTTTGAAATAAATGAATAAAATGTCACGACAGGATTTTAAATAACACACTTTTAGTCAATGATTGGGAGACTTGGATACTTTATTGAATATATCATGATCATACGTAATAAGTCATAATTCATAATGATGTACCCATCTTAGTTAATGTTTTAATTAAGACTTTATTCTTTCATGAAGTCATGAATGTAAGACTTTGAACTCAGGTTATTTCCTGATAATTCATGAGGTATTAATGCGTCAAGTAATATTTAGTCCATGCATGAATGTATGCCTGAATTCATGATCATTCATGTACCCTTACCCTAAAGTGTTACCTTATATTTTATTTATTTACTCCCAGAACTCAGTAGCTGCGGAGATCGAATTCATTCTTGCTGTGTGGTTGAGGGTCTGATTCCTTGCAGCAAGATTAACACAGTCATCTAACACATAGAAAAACATAAAGAGTATTACCTTTTTTAGACACTGTATAGTGAATTTGATCATGTTATATTTTTTAATTGATCTATTTTTCTTATCACCTGTGTTCCAGGTGTTGTCACAGCTGGCCCATGGCAGTTGGGGGATAAAAGAGAAGATGAGATAGAAAAGTGCCCAGGCCAGAATGATGATGTAACACATGCAGCTGTACACCAATATAAGCTGTCCTGCATAACCAATACCTGGCAAAAGATAACAAAATACAACTAAAAAGACTAAAGAGAAGTTAATTTGAAACTCATGTTCATTAAAATTCAAAGATTTAGCCAGTCTTATTGACCAAATAGAAAAAAACATTATAAAATGCATATTATTCAACCACTGTAACATGCAAACCAGCACAAAGTCAAATGAAAGTTGTACATAAAAAAGTTAAAAGACAGTCTTTTACAATGCCTCACCCCCAGCCAGTGGACAGAGGCGATGCCAACATGTAATGGCACCTTCGCGTGTACACTGTCCCATTGCCATCTCTAGCAGGAATAGAGGAACCCCACAGGTCCCCACAAACACCAGATAGGGTATTAGAAACGCGCCTGAGAAAAATACCATAGACATACACTAAAGTGAAAAGTTGAATTAAAAATGACATCCATTTCGTAACTGTCAAGAACTATCTATGTTCATCGATATGCAATCAGCAAATTTAAATGCAAACAGAAAACCTCTTTCTCCTACCTCCTCCGTTTTTGTAGCAGAGGTATGGAAACCTCCACACGTTCCCCAGACCAACCACATTCCCTGCTACAGCCAGAAGAAACTCTGCTTTACTCCCCCAGTGCCCTCTCTCCTTGATCCGCCCTGCTCTGCACATACTGCACTGCTTTGAGATTTAGATGTGCAGTAAATTGTGGTTGCTATTTATAAAATAAAAATGACATCATTTGGTAAAACAAGTCCTTGGAAAAATGTAAAAGGTGAAAAATGTGTCACACTGGAAGCATGTAGGCCTTGGATTAGAATCTGGATTAAAAGAAAAAAATGAACATGTTTTTAGATCTAGCCTCCTGTCAGGGCTTGTCCAGGATTTCATGGGGTGGCTATACAACTAAAACAAGCAAATCTTAACAATTGCAGTTGCATTGTCAGGACTAAGAACATAATGGGAACATGCTCCTGATGGAATGCTGTTTGAGACAGTAAACTTATTTAGTTGAAGGGCTAAATAAATTAAGATGTTTTTCTCAATGGTTTACAGATCAAGACAATCACAGTTTGGATCTTATTATGGTTTTGAGGCATGGTTCATTTTTCTGAGGAGCAAAAAAGGGTGACTGACTTTACTTTTCATTCAACCAATTTCACAAACATCCAAAATGCCCATGTATTCAAAAGGTGATGATACTTTCTTTCTTTAAACACTAGTAAATAAATAAGTGTTCACAACAATTATTTCTAAAACTTTTTGACATTATTTCTCTGTATTGTTGACATGTCCCGTTTGTTATGCCAACAAACAGACAGCAGTTTACTTTTACTTTCATAAATGCACACGCAGAGATCAGAAACTTCATAAGGAGTTTTTTAATAAAGTTGTTGTGTCTTTTGAACCTTTTGAAAAGGATCGCAGTTCACTCCCATTGTAACCTGTAAATTCAAAATAGCACTTTTAAAAATGTCAGTGCTTTGATTCTGAAGATAAAGGAAAGCCATCAAGCATTCAAATGACACAAGAGTGAGTAAAAAATGAGCAAATAAAAAATTTAAAATCTGTAAAACAATGATACAACATGATGCATGTTGTATTATTTAATGACTCGCAGTAAGTGATTTCTTGATTTTGGCATTTTAATCTTTAGTCGTACAAATATTAATTATTGCTATCCGCAATGTAATTATTACTACTGTTTTTATTTAGTAATTACATATCCACTTGTGTGTGTTAGTACGTGTGCATATTGTGTGTGTGTGGTGTGTTTTGCATATGGGTATGTCTGTCTTCTGTGTTTTCACCTTTTTCTTGTTTTTGTTATAGTCAATGTGTCTCATGTACAGCTGCTTTGTAACAATGCAAATGGTAAAAAGCGCTATATAAATAAAGTTGAGTTGTAAACATAAAAAGGTTCTTATGTCAAATTCATAAATTCTTATAAAAATGTTCACCCAAAAAATGAAAATTCTCACAACCGTCATGCCCTCCCAAAAAAGGCATACTTTCTTTATCCAATGAAACAATATATTTTTTAAATATGCCATCACTTTGTGTCCCTGCACAGGACTAAACATGTACATTTTGCCTGTTCAGAAAGAATACTTTGCATTGATAATGAAGCCTACAAAAATAATGTTCAGTCTGCTTACCTTACGCTGATTCACAATGGTAAAAGCTTACAACAAAACCGAAAGTGAAGGAACCGGTATTACAACATTTTTTTGTTTCACCAGGTGAAGCCTAAATGAATATGAGCTTCCAAAGCATTTGCAGGAATCAACTTGAATCCAAGATCTATTTAAAAATGCATATGGCATTCGAAGCTCCAGCAACAACAGCTAACCTTGACAAATGTGTTTATAGCTTAATAAAATAATTAAAGCTAATATGGTGGAATTGTTTTGTGTAAATATTTATTTCTTTTTTGGCCTATTAACAGCTATCGAACATTAAATGGACCCTAAGGTGTTGCACTGTGTGTTTTTTATAAGTATCAAAACACTTAAGCATTACATTTTTTTGTCCTGTACCTAATTTCATTTATTAGAAACAGAAAGATTTTTACTATGCAATCTCCAATACACAGACACACAAGCAACTCAATTATAGTCACCTGGTTTCCAAATGATCAATTAAACGAATTAGGAACCAATCGACTTTGCTATTTGTCCTAACTACTTAAGATCCATGGGGCTAGATTATTTTACCCATAGCCTAGTGCATACATAATGTCACTAGATTGTGCAGTGATTAGCAGGTGAGTTGACCCTTAGCTTTTCTGTGCTGAATTCTTAGCAGCATTTTATCAAACTGCAACCCATATATACTATAATATATTTTTTTTTCTTCCATGTTCTACTGTGTTGTATGTTCTAAAAAGAAAGTCTCAGTCTCTCTTGCCAAATATTGTTCATTATGACATAAGAATGTCTTTGCATTCAATCTCTCTGAATTTCTTCCTGTTAGTGTGCTCCTGCTGCTTGCTGCTCTTTTATCCAGTGATGGGCTGTTATGTAACTACTGCCCTCTGCAGGTCAGACACAAGAACTGCTCCAACATCACAACCACATGCAGGCCTCATGAGCGTTGTTTCTCCAGCAGAGGGCGATACGGAAGGGTCCACATGCTTTCTGGCCAGGGCTGTGTGGCACAGGAGCTCTGTGGCTTGCATCAAACACTTATGTACATGGGTGTGGGCTACAATGTGACTTACGCATGTTGCTGTCATAACCTCTGCAATAGTTCCCCTGCAGTGGATAACTCCCTTAAACTGCTGCTTGGGGTTACTGTTGGTCCTGCTAACAATATCACTGACATTGATCTTTTAAATAACTGTCTAGAAAATTAATACATTGTGTGTGTGTGTATTTTGACAGGATAGAAGAGTTTTGCATGTGACATGACAAAAAGTTGCATGATGCCTGGTATTAATAACTTAAACATTTTATTAATACCAGAGTGGCTGGAGCGCTTCTTATAATTACAAGCTTGTTTTTAGTTTGGAAACTAATAAGCTTTTTAATAATAAAAAAAAGAGGTCAAGCAAATATTTGTTTTATCAGTTAACTGTTGTGTGCATGGTCCAATTAACCTTACCGACAGAATCCATAACTCCACCATTATGGGTTTTCCATTAATTACAATTCTGTAATTAATTCAGTGCAAGCGTTTTATTATATAGCACAAGTGTTTCGAATTATTTTTTTGTGGTTTTCATAACTTTGCATTGTTGCAAAGCAGGCTGTACATAAAACATGTTTCAGAAAAACAACAACAGAAGCATAAAAAATAGGGGCAAACTATGAATGTGTACTATGGATTACATTGAATTTTTCTAAATCTTCCATAAAATGTTATCAACGTGATGCATGAATAAGTGTGGCCCAGTCTGGGAAAATCAAGTCTAAAATCTAATTCTGAGATGACAAGCATCAAGTTTAATTTAAAAAAATAATTTCACTATGATTTGACATGGCCTTACTTAGTCAAAATTAATGGCATATTTGAACAGAATGTTCTTTACATTAATTAGGATGATCTTTTGTAAAAAAAACAGTCAATCACAAAAATATTACCTTTTCACAGGCTCACAAATTGTCTGTAGTATTTTAATCAGATTGATTATTATATTCATACCAATTAAAAGTGTGTCATTTGATGTATGTTAGCTATAGTAACTGTACAATTATTTGTCTGTGGCTGCCAGAATGTATGTAGTATGGTAATCAACAGTGTTCGAATTGTGTCAAGGCTCTTGGGGAGTCCCCTAACCAGTCTTCAACTGGTAAACAGACGGAGTTGCCAGTTCAAGCATCAATCACATGATAGTTTGGATCATTGTAGTAATTTGACCACATTGCACGAATAAATGTCCTTAACATGTTGATAATCCATTAAAAGAGATCCACGTGAGGTAGAGATTAAAATACATATTTCTTTGTTTTTTGCAGTGACCATGCTATCGATCTTGCTGTTAATTTTTTATTTTGCATTGTAGCCTAGATTTTTTTAATAAGATTTTGCCTAGGTTTGATGTCTTTCTTGCTGAGATTTCACTCATTGTAAAATATCTTAAACTTATTTATAGCAATAAGAATAACAAGTTTTTCAAAATGTATGATAACATTTTCTTACTAACTGAGATTTTCCTGTCCTCTTATTTTCCTTATTTTTTTCTTGTCCTTTCATACTTGTTCTTTATATTATTGTAATGCGGTCCTTTTCCTTTTTTTGGAATATTAAAAAAATCATTGAGCCACTGAGGGATAGGATGCGTCACCTCCTGCAGAAGCATATGAGCGTTTTAAACGTGATTCAACTCCTGATAATGTAGATCAAGTATATGAAATAATCCATATGAACCAATGTAGAATAAGAAAAACGAATGTCATTCCTGTGGGCAAAAGCAGAAGCCTTCTCGTCAAAGTCGGAGCTCATGTTTGCAGAAGGGAGCGCAAAATAATCTCTGGGGGATGCGAAAGTTTTCTGAGGGAAAGAACAATATTCTTGGGGAAACGCAAAAGTTTAGCAAAGGAACGCACTTATTTACGCAAATATTTAAAATATTTTCACTCCCTTTCCTATTTTTCCACCACCTGTATGTCCCTTTAGTGGCTCAGTACCGCGTCGCATCTGTTTTGACAATGTGAGATAACATCGTACATAAAGAAAGACTTGCGCATTAAAATTATAGGCTAACTGTAAAGTATTAAGATAAACGCTTTCAATATGAGCGGTTCCGCACGCAGCCATTGTCTTGCTGCGACATCTCTGTACATGTCTTCGTTGAACACTGTGTGGTGCGCTTGAGCATGCATGGATTTTTCAGATAAAAATTACATTTCGTTTCATGAAATTTGTACAAATAATGGACAAAAGTTTTTTTTGTTTTAGCATGATAACTTGTAAAAAAAATGTGTTTTTAGTTGTCTAGTTTTAATGAAAAACCAGGGGACCCCCAAGTTCACTATTTTAGACCTTATGAGAGGTCCCTTAAGGCTTATGAAGGGTCCGGGACCGCCCCAGCCTCCCCTCAATTCGAACCCTGGTAATCAATTACAGACGATTATAGTTAATATTATTGATCTGGGCATCAATTAAGAGTGCACACAAAGGTTGCATACAAGATTGCATGCACTGTTAAATAAACATAAACACTAATGAATAACTGTGTATTCAAGCTCTAGTGTATTAAATAAGGTGGTAATCCATCTGTTCCTTGTTATATCCTAGTTTGAAAGTCAGTGATAATTGAAGTAATCAAGGCAACAACCAACACCTGGTTCATGAGTGTGTACCATATTTAAGTTCGAGGAATTCTCCTAAATTGGAAAAACGACTTCATGAAATCTAGCAGCAAGATTGCGGTGTTGAAAATGGTATCAAAATCGGTGATTCAACAAGTCTCTGGTGTTGCGGTTTTACTTCTGTGTGTTCTACCTGGACTGCACTGTGAAAATCGTCAGTGTTACTTTTGTTCTCCTACGCCTTTCAACAAGACCTGCATGCATGTCATATCAGAATGCGCGCCGCAGGAACTGTGCTACTCTGCTGATGGTCGGTTTGGACGTACCTCCGTTCTGTTCACCAAGGGTTGCATGGCCAAGAATGATTGTGTCAGACCTAAAAGTTATAAGATCCGTGGAAACAATGTCACCTTCACATTCACGTGCTGTGACTTTCATTACTGTAACTCAAGTCATTGTGTCACGTACAGCCACATACTCCTACTAAATGCAATTATTGTGAGTATTTCTGTGGTGGGTTGGAGTTGACTTGTATATTGATTGAAGAAGCAAGGACAGACAACCTTGCTTTTGGATGCAAGTCACGAGAACAATGAAAAACCTCCTGGTCACCTGCTACTTTTTTAAATTGTATATAAAGCTAAGTTGTGATGTATGCATTTGTGATGTTTTGACAGACTTTTAACTAATTAAATGTTTGTTTGTAATAAATAATGATCTTAAATCAGCTTTTTGAGGGTGTAATTTTCTGCTATGTACTAAACTTTTTGGGTACAAATGGTTTCTTTTAAAATGAGTTGGCTCTATAAAGTTCTACTTCTTTAGTTACAGAAACTCATCAGCTTATCTACAGAGTTCGTGAAAGATGGTAAGTCATTCTGTCTTTTAAAAAAGCAGTTTTTTTTAAATTGGAAATTAACAATTTATACATAGTTTTGAACTTAATTTTCTAAACCAGACCATGAGTTAGTCTGCTTTTTGGAAGCAAAAGCAGAGTGAATATTCTGCCCTCTCCTTCAGATAACTATAAATTGCCAATAAACCGCTCCAAATAAGAAATGATATATGGGAACTTTGGTTGCGTTGTCTTTTCTTGGATTTTAAGTAATTACATATAGAACATTGTTTAAGACATTTCTATATCAAGAACATATACTTACTACTATGTGTAAATGCATGCCTAATATCATTACTGTGCATTGTTCATGATGACTGGGTGATTCTGATAATGATCCATATATCAACAGTAGTAGACGGGTCATAAAATTTTATAAGATATTGTAATGTGTGGTACTTTGGATGACTTTAGTTACCTGATTAAATTGTTAAGTGGTTAAATTGTGATATCTAGTGGTGAACATGTTACTTTGGTCTACTGCTGAATAAAACTAAACTGAGGACACATTTGTGTTCTGTTTTCAGGTGCTCATTCCTTGAAGCATAGATATGGCTGTAAGATTTCTGTTGAAACTAGGAAACATTCAAATAATAGTATTGCACCAATGTTCAGCATTGAACATTTTGTGGTGTTTATAAAATTTAAACGACGTGTGTAACTTTTTTTGTGAGTGCAATCCTTTTAGGTATGCGTTAATACATCCAAAGGAAAGATATTTGTAAATCACTTTGTGCTTTATATATTTAACATTTATATTGATGCATTTGGCAGATGCTTTCATCCAAAGCGACTTACATTGCATTCTATTATACATTTATATCAGAGATATGTGCAATCCCATGGGATCGAACTCATGGCCTTGGCATTGCTAACACCATGCTCTAAACCAGTGGTCACCAACCCTGTTCCTGGAGATCGACGGTCCTGCAGACTGCAGCTCCAACCCTGCTTCAGCACACCTGTCTGTAATTATCAAGCAAACCTGAACACCTTGATTAGATAGTTCAGGTGTGTTTGATTGGGATTAGAGCTGAAATCTTCAGGACGGTCGATCTCCAGGAGCAGGGTTGGTGACCACTGCTCTAAACACTGAGCTACAGGAAAGCTGTAAATTGTTTTTTATATGTCATCCTCATTGGTTTTGTTCAGCTCCTTTCTTTCTGCTGACTTAGACTCCACATTGGCTCCTTGCTCTCTCATATTCTCATGCTGCCTTTACGTGCTCTCAAAAATGTGATAATTCCTACTTTAACCCGGAAATAATTAATGGTCCTGCGGTGAAAGCCTTTTTTTTCATTATCTCTTCTTTGGTCTCCTTTTTTGGTTCGTCAGTCCTGCCTACCACCAAAGCACTGTAATAATGTTTGTATAATAAAGCAATAAGCCCCAAGAAGCAGTGGGTTACAGTGCATTTTATAACAGCTAAGGGCGTTGTGGCACGACGCGAAGCGGAGTGCCTAAAACCCCGTAGCTGTTATAAAATGCACTGTAACCCACTGCTTCGCGGGGCTTATTGCTTTCATAAAACTGTTATTCCATATGCTTAGCAAGGTTTCATAAAATAAAGTAAATAAAATGATATTTAGGCTATGTGGTGCGGTCAGCCGTTACATATTGAGGTATTTTATAACGGCTTAGAACTCCGCTCAGCCAATCAGAATCAAGAACCAGAACTGACCGTTTTAGAAGTCTTGTTTTAGTACAGCACTACTGTGTTGTGCCTAAATTTATGGTTAAATGTACTGATGTCAGAATTCTCCCTTAAACCAGCTTCGCCAGTATACTTGCCCAATAATGCTCTCTGTAAGCATACACTTGACCCCAACCTCCATACAAGCCGCATTATTTTGCAAAACAACAATTTTATTTTAATATGACTAAATAATAGTTAAATAAACAAAAAAAAGTTTATTTTATTTTGATTATTTTTTCCCCCGCTGTTAAACAAATAACCTAGCTGACTCATGATGGAAAGAAACAGTGCTTGCTTTTAAAACTCTCCTCCCATTAGGAGTAGCAGAGGTCTTATTCAGAGGGAGTCTAATAGTGTGCCAGTAATATACAGACCATTAGAAAAACCACGAAGAGCCTTTGCATGACGGAATCTACTATTTAATGTTATCAATTAACCCAATCCAACTACATGAAGATGAACCAAATATACTCTTCACTGTTTTTATTACATATTTTTAGGGCTTATCCCGTGCTGACTCAGGTAAGTGATATGCATCATATTTCCGTAAATAACAAAACATATTACAAATAGATATATCTTTTATAGGAAACAAAATTAGACTTGAGAATGAAAATGAAAAGCTTTTAAAACAGCATTGAAGGCGTTGACATCTATACAAGGCTCTTATTGACTTTTTATTTCTTTATTATTCAGTCATTCATTGCAAGTGTTTTAGTTGAGGTTTTGAATATAAAATAATAATGATACAATTACATTTTTGTAGTTGTTTAGTTTAGTATGTACAATTTCAATTAGTTTAAAACATTTAAATATTAATCCTAAAAAAAGTGTATGTGGATTATAATTTTGCTAATCTGGCCAGAAACTCAGCGTCATTCCCACACACCAAAGAAATAAACCCCCAATAAACACATATTGACAAATAAAACCAACATTCAAAAACATGAAGAAAAAAGAACTACTGGAACACATATAGTGCTCTGCCCCTCACTAAGAGCCTATAGAAAGGCAAGATCATTTTACCTTTTGACAGTCATGAATGAAATCTTAGTTTCTCAAGTTTTTTTCTACACTTCTAAGCCACACCTACTGTATGGCTTGCTCACTGAAAGACACATATGTGTTTGTCTATCCTTGTGTTATTTATCTTTCCCTCTTTTCTATTTCTATCTCTATTTGTGCTGCATACCACTTTGCAAGATGTAAACATTGGTTCAGAAGCTCTTCAGGTTTCATTTTGTATTTATTTTTTTATCTTACATATATAACTAAATCCTAAAGATATTGATTTAACATTTGATTTGGTTATAAATGTTCTGTTGATTATCTTCTGTTCAAACGTTTGTGCAGTGTTAAAAAAATGAAAAAGGAAGTTCCTCTGGACCAGCGCTGGACCGGCACCGTTTACGTCTTCCGAAGTGATATACAGTATACTGTCAGGCTAACTATGTCTGTGATCCCTGGGAAACTATATAATTTAAACAAATTCAAGATTTGGTGACAGCTATGCTTTGTTGTGTCCCACTCCTGTGGCTATCTATAACATCATAATTCTGAAACATGTCATCATCTCACTGATCTCTGTGTCATCTGATCATTACTGGATATTGGAAAACAACAAGACACAGCAAAAAAGCTACAAACCACTCGTTTGTTGGTGGTATTTAATCTTTCTGGATCTCATTATTTAGTTATATTATAAAATTGTCATATTCAGCATAACAAAAAATATGACAAATATAACAAAAATAGCTATCTGCTATAGAACAGATTTTCAAAGGGCTGGCCCGGAATTACTCTTGGGTGGTAAAAATAAATACATAAAAAGGACACTGACTAAAAAGCATGATGGGAAATAACTTGCTCAATGTGTAGTTAAGTCAGAACCAAGAAAATTATTTTAAATATTATTTTAAATATTATTCAATTTAATTTTTTAACCTTAATTCTAAATTTGAATTGTATAAATTAACTAAAAACATTTTAATTGTTTGTTTATTAATAATAATAATATCCAAAATATTATTAAGAATGTGCTCAGTTACGTTAGAATGTGTCAGTTACGTTAAGACCGTTACGCTGCTCGCCTATATAGCTGTCTGTAAATTATCTTTCAATGATCAGCTATCCATGCGGCAATATAAAAAAAAAAACACTTCTAGACAATGGCGCTGAAGGAACACACACGGAGGCTGTCAGGGATGATACCGGAGTCAGATGCAGGTTAACAGATTTATTAAACAGAGTTAGTCACAGACAGATATGGCATGTATCAGCTTCCACAAGATGACAGAAAAACAGGAGACAACCAGGGCTTGGGGACAAATGGCTCGAGCGCTCGGCCGTAATGACCGTGGGGAGGGTGACAAAGCTGGCAATCTCCTCGAAGGAGGAGTGATAGTCCAAGTGTCACGATTGACGGTTCCAAAGTGGATTCTCCTCAAAGGAGAAGCGTTAGTCCAAACGTCACGATTGACGGTTCCGAAGTGGATTCTCCTCCAAGGAGAAGCGTTAGTCCAAACGTCACGATTGACAGTTCCGAAGTGGATTCTTCTCAAAGGAGAAGGGGCAGTTCAGCCGTTGTCCGTTCGTCAGAACCTGGACCCACGGCAGAAGAAGTCAGCACAGCAACCCAGGAGACTTGAGCCTCCGACGAAGAGAAGATAGTCTCCCAGCCGGGAGAGAACTCACTTCGGCGACCCAAGAGTGGCTTAGGGCACGGTCTAGCAGCCGTGGTCACTAGGGTAAACAGAGTAGAAAATACAGACACCTGGTAGTGGTAACAGCACTGGAGCCAGACAGGACAAATAGTGAGCACTAGGCAACAAGACAAGATGATATCAGGGGTTACAAGGCAAGATAACTAGATGTCACGACAAGGGTAGAAACTAGATTTCCAGACAAGATACTCGAGTGGGTCTAAGACCGGCTATGCAGCAAACGCTAACGATCCGACACAAGACAAGAAAAACACAAGGAATAAGAAGGGGAAGAAATTAGCGTGGAACAAGGAGCAGCTGGAGACAGAACGAGCCCAGGTGATGTGAGGAAAGCAAAAGTGGCTAATAATTAGATGACAAGAGGGGCGGGGTCAAGCACGCGGACTTCTGAGCACATGGTGAACTGTCAAACAATGCCTAGTGCTTACACAACAAAAACAGAGGACAAAACATAAAACAGAAGTGCTAGAACCCCGACAGAGGCACCTGGAAATGAAGGTTAAATACACACAGCAACATCCAATGAGTCAAGTGCTAATGGCAGCATTTGTGCTTCAGCCTCCAGTGATATTCTCACTCACTTAGTAAATCAAAATTGTCCACTTCCAGATCTGTCTGCGATAGAAGAACAGAAAAATATCCAATTACCGTAATTGATGGAAAGCCACTGGAAAACCATATGGGAATCCTCCTTCAGTTCTTATTGGTATGAACAGTTTAAATGGATTGAATACAGCAATACAAATTATGCCATATTTTGTAAAGCAAAAGACATTTTCCTGAGGTACACACCGAGTTTACTTTCACAAGAGACGTTATAAAAATTGGAAACGCCTCCGACAGGCCTGTAACAAACATGAGTCTAGTAAACCGCATGCAGTTGCGCTGACTTTTGACGCATACAGGGAAAGCCATGCATGCTGTGTTGAATCAACTGCACCGTGATGCGGTTTCATTTGTAGAGTGAGGTTTACTGAATTACATTTGACACCACAATGGGACAGAACACTGGTCCATCAATTTTTCTTAAAAATTACTCCAGTTGAAAGGGTGATGCGAATTATTCCGGCCCACCAGCAATTTTACAGGCCCACCTGTTTTTATACAAATGACATGTGAAATCGTGAATAACTCTATCACTGCTGAAAAGTAAATGTAGGAGCCTTTTACTCTTGGCCTGATCTTGTACAATCAGCATTAGAGTGGCTAAGAAGAGCTACACTAAAAAGCTGGAAAACCAGTTTTCAGCAAACGACCCTGTCTCAGTGTGGAAAGACCTGAAAGACATTGCAAACTACAAGACACCATCTCCCAGCACTGAGGCAAATCAACAGCTTGCTGATGACCTGAATGAGTTTTACTGTAAATTTGAAACCCCCGGTATCACACACCACACTGACCGCCTCTCTACACAGCCATCAACACCTCCAGCTACCCCCCTCTCCTCCCCTTCTGCACTTCAGATCAGTGAAGATAATGTGCGTCAGGTCTTTAGGAAACAAAAGAAGGAAAGCACCAGGCCCAGACGGTGTTTCACCAGCCTGTCTGAAATACTGTGCTGACCAGCTGGCCGCCATTTTTTAACAGATCTTCAACAGATCATTGGAGCTGTGCAGAGTCCCTTCCTGCTTCAAACGCTCCACCATTATTCCCATCCCAAAGAAATCCAAAATCACAGGACTTAATGCTTACAGACCCATTGCCTTAACATCTGTGGCCATGAAGTCATTTGAAAGACTGGTGTTGGCTTACCTGAAAGACATCACGGGACCTTTATTGGACCCCCTGCAGTTTGCATACCGAGCAAACTGGTCTGTGGTTGATGCAGTCAACATGGGACTGCATTATACCCTACAACATCTGAACAGACCAGGGAATTATGCAAGGATCCTGTTTGTAGACTTCAGTTCAGCCTTTAACACCATCGTCCCAACACTCCTCCAGACCAAACTAAACCAGCTATCTGTTCCTAGCTCTGTCTGTCAATGGATCACCAGCTTTCTGACAGACAGGCAACAGCTAGTTAGAATTGGTAAATTCACACCCAACAGCCGTACCATCAGCACTGGTGCCCCCAGGGATGTTTGCGCTCCCCACTGCTCTTCTCCCTGTACACCAACGACTGCACCTCTACTTACCCCTCTGTCAAGTTCGCAAGTTCTGCCATTAAGTTCGCAGACAACACTACAGTTATTGGCCTCATCCAAGATGGTGACGAGTCAGCTTACAGAAGTGAGGTTGAGCAGCTGGCTGTCTGGTGCAGTCTTAACAACCTGGAGCTAAACACCTTAAAAACAGTGGAGATGATAGTGGACTTTAGGAGAAACCCCCCCAGCACCCCCCCCCCCCCACCACTCACTATCATGAACAGCACTGTGGCCGCAGTAGAGTCATTCAGGTTCCTGGGCACCACCATTTCACAGGACCTAAAGTGGGACATTCACATTGACTCTATTGTCAAAAAGGCCCAGCAGAGGCTGTACTTCCTTCGCCAGCTGAGAAAGTTCAACTTGCCACAGGAGCTGCTTTTACAGTTCTACTCAGCTGTCATTGAATCCGTCCTCTGCACTTCCATAACTGTCTGGTTCGGCTCAGCTGCAAAAACTGACCTCCGAAGACTACAACGGATAGTCCAGACTGCTGAGCGAATCACTGGAACAACCCTCCCCAATCTACAAGAACTGTATTCATCCAGAGTGAGTAAAAGAACTCGCAAAATCACTCTGGACCCCTCACACACCGCACACTTTCTCTTTGAACTTCTGCCGTCTGGTCGGCACTACAGAGCACTGAGCACCAAAACAGCCAGACATAGGAAAAGTTTCTTTCCTCAGGCCATCTACTGTACCTCATGAACAGTTACATGTTCTACTGTGCAATAAAAACACGTGGAATACTCAACTATATACTCATATTTATTATACATATGTTGTTGATATAATATTCAGATATCCACATTCCCCTGCATAACTTGTATATAACACAGTGTAATTTGTATATAGCACATCTGTACATACAATATACTGCCTATTGTCTAACATTGTTCTTTTTGTCAAATGTGTATTGTCTCTCACATATTTAATTTTTACGTTTTGTTACCTGTGCGTTGACACTTTTTTAACCTGTATGTGAACTGGAAGCTTCTGTCACTAAGACAAATTCCTTTTGTGTCCAATCACACTTGGCAATAAAGCTCTTTCTGATTCTGATAAAAATTGCTAATTTAAACGAAAAGTGTTCTGACACATTTAGAGGTTTTTGCGTGTGAACTCTTCATAACTCTTCATATGGAAAATGAGAACTTTCCATAAAGTGCGTATTTTTCACTCTGACTGCAGCCGCCTGCTCTCTGGTGTGTTTGACTTTATGCGACCGTTCAGCGGATTACATCAAAATAACGTGAGATCAGACTGTTCCATATGCTTTCAAATCACTCTCATGTTGCTTTTTTGTCACAGCAATCGCTCTGCACAGCGCCTCATAAAGTGGAACATATACCAAGTTTCATAACAATACACTAATACAGCATTATATAACACAATTTCTAATGGCTGATGCCCAGAATAGCCAATATGGGAAAATAGGATATGTTTTGACTCAGCATGTGACTCAAAAGTGATTGGGTATAAAAAGGGTTTAACCTGCTCAGTACACTATTTTTATCAGGATTGGAAGGCCAATGTCAGTTTGGAGGCCGTCTGTAGGATTGTTGTTGAAATGAACAGTAAGAGGGTGTATTGTCAAAATCCCTTCATACACGGCCCCAAAACCTCCTTCACTCAGCATGTCACTGATCTCATATTGGCGGAAATTTATCTCTGATATGAGATATAATTAGTGCCATAAAATGCCAAGCATTAGCAATAATTCAATCAAATTTAATTTCTGCATCTCAGTCTGACTCAGTAGTGTCTTATGTGCACTGAATTTCTGTATCTCAGTCCGACTCAGCGGTGTCTTGAGCTCGCTGGATTTCTGCATCCCAGTCCGACTTAGTATTATTTTGAACTCGCTGGTGCAGGGGATTCAATAAGGAACAGTATTATTTAAACACTATTCTTCACCAAATTTGTAAGAATTATCATAAGCTTTGATCACAATTATAATACACAAAACATTCTAAATTAACATGAATCCTCTCAAGTCAAGTCCATTTTAATTGAAGTGCAAGAACAAATGGATTAAACAAATGTACCATTTACAAAATCTGAAAATAATACATATAATACAAATACATAGCACCACCTGACATTTCTTAAACTTGAGGTGGCCAAACAAAAGACAAAAAAGGGGAAGCAAAATTAATAACTGATCAGTTCAATGCTGCAATGCTGCCTACCCCATTCTCCCCTACAGTATGTCATAGAAGCTTCCAAAGAATTTCATAATCATGTAAAGAAAAGTAATGGCTAGTAATGGCTTTCCTTGCACTTGCCATTTATATGTTGTAGAATGTTTGGCAAACGATGATAGATAGCGTGATGACATTCCACCAGATGCCACTGATCGGACAGGACAGAGTAACACGCCGGATAACGCTCATAAAAAAAAATCTACTTTGGCTAGTTAAGGAGGCAGGTGTGTTGCTTAGGCAGCCGCTGTAAAGTGCTGTGGGAAACCCTGCAGTATGATATTCCAGGTGAAACAGAAACCAAATCTAACATCAGCTTTGTGAATGTAAAGTCTAACCTGAAATTAGCTAGCTAGCTGGCGTTAGCTAACAAGAAAAAAAGCTCCAAACGAACTAACATCGTTAACTGTGTTGGTATAGCCTCTGTCCAGAGATTCCGCCTTTGGTGAAATATCAAAAGTATTCCTGACTCTTGACTTACCTTCAGTGCTACTTCTTGCCCTCTTAAAGCCGAAGTCCCTCAGGTCAAGCTGTCCATGTCGCTTGTGCTTGGCCATGATGCTGAAATCACCGGCACCAGCACCTGCTATGTCGCTGACTCATGTGACGTCAATTTAAAACAAATCGTCGTGTCATTATGTGCACGTTCCCATCGTCCACAGTATTTTAGCCTATTCAATATTCGCAAAAACTAAATGTTGAAATAGTGGTAAATTACCACTGGTAATATTTACACATTCATTGATAAAATAACAGGGGATGGAAAGGGGGGCCGTTTTAGAAGGGGGATGATTTTGATCATCTTTAATTCAAAGGGGGATGCCATCCCCCCTCAACTCGAGTACTGCCTAGACTAGACACATACTAATCTAACATACACACACATACAGTTTAGCATTGGAAGAAGGCTGAAGTTGAAGCAGAGAGAAGAACAGAGCATGGATTTATGGCAATATTTGATATTCAGAAGATCAATGGCCTGAACAAAACATCAGTTTCTTCTCGTAAAGCACCTTTGTTAAAAGGATTAATGATGCTCTATGCATCCATTTGTGACTGGAAGTAGTGAACAGCGTACGGTTCCTTTAAGTGGGCGGGGGAAGTAAATGGTCGGGGGTTCTTTAGTCTCGCGGTAGTAGACAGGCTATCGTTTGTTCTCATCTCTGCGAGCGCACGTGTCAGTTGTTCTCCCCTGGATTGCCGATTGGAAGAGTTGTAGGTGACTTCTGCTTAAGAACGTAAGTGTTGGATTCTATGGGAGGCAAATCCTGCCAAATTTAAATAAATTAATTAAACGATGAAAATGAAAATGAAAACCAGATTAGCAATTTCATTATACACAACTGCGTGCACAATATGTGCCAAAATGAAAAATAAAATAAAATTATTTTATTTTCCTTTTCATTTTTACACTGACAATGCGTTGTCCCTGTCAAATTGAAAAAGAAAATACAATTGGTGATTTGACATTTCATTTTCACTAAAATCTCGAGGCAAGACTGCCAATTTGAAAATGAAAAGGCAAATGTGAAAAATAAATTGTAAAAACATTTTTTACAAAGGTTTTATTAATGTTCACGCAATAATACTGACACAATTCAAATTAAAATGTAAACTTTGATTTTTATTTTATTTTCTCTTCTCTTTTATTTCATTTTCGTTTTCATTTTCTTTTTCTTGTTCACAGTCATGCAAATTACATGTTAATTAGTGGGTGTGGACGAGTGTCTGCATTGCTGGGAACGCCCACAAAAAACGTCATATCCGTTTATTCGAACGAACGTGTGTAGACCTTGTCAGGCGCTTGGCCTTAGCGCTTTGTAATGATGACGATGACTGTGCCTGGTGCAATACCGAAAATTGTTGTGTGGTGTACTGCATCTCTGATAAGTTAACAGACGAACAAACTTAAGCATTGGAGAGCCCGTATCTCTAGCGTGCCCTAAAACATGACGGAGCGCGATTGTCCTCACTCCGCCGCTGACCTGCGCTCACACTGTACATTACCATCCGCACCCGAGCACGCTATCGTCATTACACTGTGACTGCTTTTAAGAAAACATAAACAAAGCGATCTTTCTCAGCACAATAGAATCCATCGTAATGTTCGGTTTGAGGTTGATAAGATGTGTTTAACCTCACGCGCGCTGTGCGCAGACCAATTCGCTTATGGTATCACGAGAGCGGCTCATATGTGTTTAAATCAGCCCCGCGTACTTCATTCATTATGATTATGAGCCAATCGTTATACAAAGTGCTGCACTATGTTATGAATGCATGCTTTAAATGATGCGCCTGTTTAAATTCCTTGAAGTTCAGCTGTCATACCAAAAAACATCTAATACGCACAGCACTATTAATTGATTCGAATGTTGTTGTTTTTTTGTCCCACGGCGCGGTGACTGTTGGACTTTAAAGGCAGTCCGCATGCTCAAAAATTTGAAAGAGACTTTTCTCCAAGTTATATAGAAGTTTTATTTATCAGATGTAAAAAGTAACAAAGCTTTGGGTTGTCAGTCGCTCTCCACACTCCACCACAAGCCAACAACCCAGATTATTCAAAAAACACACATATTTATTCAGTATTTGACGTCGTTCTCATCTTCTGACTCCTCCTTTTTCTCTGTGGAGTATTGCTCCTTAGCAACCAATCACCGTGAACCAGTTTATCTGACTCCGTCCTTTTT
>NC_079890.1:19986350-19993916 GCF_024868665.1 Triplophysa rosa | reverse complement strand
ACAAAGCTCATGGCTCTGAAAAGCGAGGTGTGCTGTGATTGGCCAGTTCACCAGTGTGTAGTGATTGGTGGAATACTGCAAGCGTGTGAGGGAAATGTAACGCCTCTGACCATATTTGGAACATCAGGTTCCTCTTCAGTTGTACTGACAGGTACGCCCACCTTACTTGCGTATACATTTGGGTGGTCTTAGTCAAATCATACCAGGAACTGACGTAGATTTGTGGGGGTGTGGCTACACGAGGCGTTTCAGGCAGGTCTGGGTGAGCATTCGCTTTTACATAGAATGTCTCTTTTGTTCCCACACTTTCATTTCTGCAATTGTACGTGTCTAATACATGCATGAGCAACTTGTAACACACCAAAGACACAGAAAAACACGCGTTCACGCCATATGAGCCCTTTAAATGTTGTTGTTAAGGTAAGCATCACTAATATTTTCACTCATACTTTGTTAGGTACTGTATTCACACACCATAAAGAAGTCATTCGTTTTTAATGAGAGGCAACAACACAGATCATTTGTGACAAACTTAAGCAGGGTTCACTTTATGCAAATGAGCAGTGATGCAATGTGACGACCACCAATGGGTGAACAGACACCCTGGATCACCACCGGTGGTTTAATGAGTGTTTGTGCATGAACATTATTCACAGTAACTGAGTAAAGAAGAGCGTGGAAAAACACCTCTCAGTGCTGTCGCTACACTGCATCCCAATCCGCATACTATCCGTCCTAAATAGTTTTGAAATAGAACGAGTATAGTATGTCCCAAATCATAGTGTGTTGAAAAGAGTATTCCAAAGATTCCCGGATGGTCGACTACTTCCGGTAGAAATTGGAAGTGCAGAATGATGCACACTCTGATGGCTGACATTACCCACAACTCACTGCGAGAGGGTGGAGTTTAGTGACGCTTAGGGCTGTCACGATTATGAAATTTGGCTGGCGATTAATTGTCTAATAAAACATTGCGATTATGTCGATTAATTGTCTGTTTTAGGGCTTTGACATTTAATTCTCATACATTTTTTATTGGCTTTGAAACAACCATATTGTTCTGAATATGTGTTTTTTTCCCTTGGAAATACATCTGAAAAAATGGGCTCATCATGTATTTAAGGTGTAGTCTTAATACAACCGCCAAATACTTTTAAATGAAGTAAATTGATCAGGAGTGAATCGAAGCCTCCATTAAAATGCTATCAGTCATAGAAAAGCTTCTAGTCTGTTTTTTCTCACTTGCAAGACTACAATACAATTTTACTTGTGTGTTAATGAGATTTTGCTAGACTGGTTTTCACACTGAAATAATATTAAATTGTACTGCAGGTTATTTTTATGGTATATGCTTTAGTTTTTTTTAAAAGTGATTGTGTTGTGTCGGTCATTTTTACCAGTATTACCATGCTTTAGTTACAATATATACACTAAAATATGCAGATGCACTACAGCTCCCCCTAGTGTCTTCTATAGAGATGTGCAATAATTGCGATGAGACGATTATTTAATAATCGTGACATGCCTAGTGACGCTCCACTGCATTAGTAAAATTAAATAACTGATGCGTCACTAAATCAATATAATCAATATATCTAAAGAGTTAACATTACATATGAAACAATGAATGAAGAAATACTTACATGGAAAGAAGAGCTGTATTTTGATGTGTGAGACTGTTAATGGCCACAATGTTGTCTAGGCAACAACGGCCACTTCCGTTTCCTGTTAGCATGTCCCAGTGCGTGCAGATTGTTTTGCTACACATTAACATCTATATACATTTCCATAACAAAAACAATACATATTTTTTTGTGCATAGTATAAAGTAGGCGAATTGGGACGCAGCAATACTATCCTTAGAGAACATGACTGTGCTTGTTTAGTTGTTATAACAGTCATTAAAGCTCTGCTCTAGGTGTATAATAGTGTATTATATGTTTGACAAATACTGTCATACATTACAAATGTGTTCACTCATGAGAACAAATAAAAGACACTGTATATGAGATATATAGATAGAAAGATACAAGCTTCATAGAAAGAATTGTGTTGGTTATTTAATGGTGTTTTAATAGTGTGTTCTGATACCCCCATGTCATGATTACAAACTTTTATGATTGTATTTTTCGACAGAGTCAAGAGAGTAACCAGCGTGAATCAATGAAGGATTTTTTAAGGCAGCCCGTCGGCAGGGCGCTGATAGATTTTGGGCAACCGATTTTGCGAGCCCTGGCATTGTAATGTGAAAGAGTAGAGATATGTTTTTAGGCTGTTGTTAATGTGGTTTAGTTGTCAGATAATAAGCTTATAAAGTGTGTTATTCTGCCAGAGGTTGGCGGCAGTGTCATGTTTTGAAGTCCTTTGACTTTTTACTAGAATGATTTGTGCTTCAAAAGACTTCAGTGTTTTAAAAAGGCTGAAGAACAAAGACGAAGCCAATATCAGTTTAACTCCTTCAGCACACACAGAATGACACACGCATTGTTCAATTGTCAAGATGCTTTAGAAACAAACGTCTGTCAAAAACATCACGAAACACCCTCTGAAAAACATCACGCCGACATGGACTGTCTAATTTAGTCAGAAAATCTCGTCAGAGTCGTTGTTTGTCTGAATATCAGTATGTACAAATGGTTCCGATCAGGCTGGTATTAGGCTGACTCGACTGGGGATCTTCATATATTCTGGTTGGGCAGATATACAGTATAGTCATAGTTCATTGCAGGCATAGTATTGACTTTTTCTGTGATTAAATTGACACATCATTATTTAATAGATCATACAACTAATTTTTAAGTATTTTAATTGTCATCTGGATCTTTTTGGAGGCGCCCAAGAAAAATCTGGGGGGCAATGGGTCCCCGACCACCCTAGACCCGGTCCTGGTTTAGATAAAGATATGTTATCTATTAAAAATGAAATGTTGGGTTGATTGAGATGGAAATGGACAGATAAGTGCAGATGATGTTTACTGTGAGCTACAGGTCATCTGTACATCACAGAATGAGGAATGTTAGAGAGTTAATGATGCTGTAAATTAAACAATCATAATCCAGTGAATGAAATCTACTTTATAAATGAAAAGTATTTTTCTCTTCTAATTATTTTCTTGCTGAATGCAAACCAAAAGAAGTATTATTCCGAACTGTCACGGTTAAGAAACACTCAAAATAGGCTGTCATGACTGTACATTGTTAAGCCCAAAGTATGCTTTACTTTTCATGCATACGCGTGACGTAAATGTTGTCACCAGAATAGTATGCGCGTACTGTTGGTGCACCACAGTAAACCACACAGTGAAATTCTTCTTACTGTACTGAGAGGAAGCTTCATCCATTTCAACGATACCGGTCGTGAGAGCACAGACAGCTCATTCACATGTGCATTACTTTAACACTCGTTGTGTTTTGACATGCATGTGTGGTTTGATACGATTCACACACACGTCAGTCACATCATTGAGGGTCACATTATTATTATTATTATTATTCTGGAAATGGAGATTAAAGGCAGTTTTCGTTCTGCTTGTTGCTAGGTGAGCTTGAAGTTTGGACCCTGCGTGCTGTTGTTCTGAACTTTCTCTGTCTCTCGTCATCCCTCATGGACACTTTCACCTGTTAGTGGCCAGAAGTCTGTGGTCCAGCTGGCAGATGCAGCTGTCATCATGCAGTGCATGCTGGGATCTGTCATGGCTTTATTTCTCGCTGGACTTGAGACACATTTCAGACCACATGATCCAAACAGATGCTATTCTGAGAGAAAGAACAACTCTTCATTCATTTTTCAACACTTTTATGTGTTTAATTTCTTCATCGCTTTTAAATCAGTGACTCACAACATGATATAATTATTCATCATTGTTATAATAGCATCACTTCTTCATCCGTATCAAGTAAATTACCCTCACACATTGAAGGGGTCACATGACACGGCTAAAACGAATAGTATGGTTTTTTTTTAGATGTAATGTAATGTGTAACAGGATTTAAGGTTGATAAACGCTGTATTTTCCACACACCGTGCATGTTTGTATCTCCTCTTTGCTCCGCCTCTCTGAAGCGCGCAGATTTTTAACAAAGCTCATGGCTCTGAAAAGCGAGGTGTGCTTCCCCGCACCCGTCGTATGCTTTTCGGGAAATAATCGTACAGCTGTATCCGTCTTTTATAAATGTGATCAAACTAAAGACTCTACAGATATTTGAATGGTACGATACTATTCTGTAAGTACTTAAGATTAACATGAGATATGCAGAAACTGTCTGAGTTACGGCCACTTTAACGGAAATGTCCATAAAATAAACAGATAAAGTACAGGCAGAAAATGACCAAATTTTCAGTATTTTTTACAGTGTTGTTCATACATTTTTATTTAAAGCTTTGTGATCTTACTACAGTCACTGTGTTTACTGAGAGTACGATTAAAAAAAACACATCATTACTTTATAACAACATTTTTACAAAAATAAGGAGGGTCTGATGATGTATTTTAGACATGCTTCTATACCCTGCAAAAAAGTCTTCTGAAACACACTAAGGCAAACTGAAATAAAAAAGATTATTTTTATTTAAGTTCAGTTGCTTATATCACCTGTAATGATGCTGTTTAAACACACATCTGACAAACTAAAAAAATATAAATAAAAAGCATTCAAAAGATTTCTAAAGACTTTTGTGCACTGATAACCTTTATGTTTAACCATGACACAATCAGTTGACGGAATTTCTTTTTGGAGTGGAACGGAGGATGTGGTTACTGTATATTAAAATCATTACAGGTCACAACAGACTTCGGATTTGAAATATAAGGAAACGCTTTCAACTTGTACTACTCCTCAGTCATGTAACAGTCCAGTAATCCTCAATGCATGTAAGCTTATTTGGTACATTGCATTTAACTTCATAACATATACAGAATCATGCGGCATGTTCCTCTTAATGTCGATCTATCACCGTCTCAGTTATTCTGTCTACCTGTCTGTCTTCTGAAAGGAATTCTCGTAATATGACGCAAGACAGACAGGGAGAGCCGGTCAAGCCGGTTCAGGGAGTCAAGTCAATAACACGCACCAGCAACAACACAACAAGCACTTTAAAAACTGTATAGGCATTTGGGCCCTTGTGAACTAACAGCACATATAAAGTATATACTGTAAAACCGTATACAGCCTCCCTACAGATCATGTTTTTTTAATGTAAAATATACATTTCATTCAACCAGGTCATCCAGACACCGAAAAATAGACATGTTCAACAACTTGGGCAACTTGAGATGTACGAGACGGTGTGTGAGAGATTGATAGGAGGTAAAATGGGCAAAAAGAGGAATCTAGTTGAACAGCATGTTTGTACTGATGGTATGTGAGTTTGTGAATGCTGACAGCAGGGAGACACGCACACATGTACATATGGCATATCTATGGTGATAATACCATTATGTAAACTGCATACTGTACATGTCAACTTTACCCAGTTCTAAATGAATAATGAAAACAAATAAGATAAATGAGGTATAATATTTACCTTTGAATAACTCACACGTTTATGTAACTCTTTCAATGTCAGGGAATGAAGAACTTGAGAATGTGTGCAATGGAAAAAATTATAACCAAAGGCTTGTATGCCATTCAAATGAGGCTTATAAGAAATAATAACAACTTTTATATTCTGTACCAAATTCTTTCCTACCAAAAACCTTCATACTGGATTTTCATTAATGTGCCATTTCAGGCATGTTTTTCAAGTAAACAACAAAAAAGGACCAGGACAAAATACGGGTAGACCCCCTTTTTTCCAGGCCCAATGAGTAAAGTATATAGTTGACGTTAATCGACCCTCATCACAGGGCTGGGAAAGTACTTGCAGCTATCCGCATCCAACACCAACAATGCTGAAACTGTCAAAATCAGTTCAGAGCACATTTTAGCTATTGGACTAAAGGAAAAGTAGAACAAGAGCATGTCAAACCACGCATCACAGCTCAAACCATAGATCTAACAGCAGGTACGTCTCTTAGAGTTTCCGTGCTGCATGGTGGGGTGCAACGTGTGGTTTTGTGCACACGACCTAGTTACTGCACAAGTGAAAGAGTCAGACCCTCATGTTCTGTATATCAGCAGTGTCAGTCTCCAACTACAAGGAAATAGGCTGTTAATGTGGTCTTGATGGGTTCTAACTGTCTAACTAATATACAAATTACAATTCAATGTGAATACCTAAAGTATTGTTTGTGGTAAAAGAAATGTGTGATCCCTGCTGAAATAAAGAATATACAATCTAATGGTGTCTATAACAACCACTATGAAACAACAGCACCACCATTACAAAATCCCTTTGTCTAGTGTGTTTTGGTTCTTTCCATTAGGGTTTAATGGTGTTCTATTGGTTCCCATCCATCAGATAGCCTAACATCACATTAGCAAACCCAACACATTACCAGTAGGGAGTAACAGAGACCATTATAGTTTCCATTAAGACCAATACAATTCCCATTAGAATTTCTTTAATGGTTTTCGTTGTTGTTTTTTTAGCAGGGATTTGTTTTTTTAGCAGTGATTTGTCAACATCTTAACATTAACAAAAAGGAAATGTTGGTACGACCCAGCTAAAACTCTTTGAGAACATGAACTAAAGATGTATTTTTGAAACTCTGCTGTGCCAACTTTTCTTTTTTTGTGGTTAAGCACCCCCTTTAAGCTTTATGCTCGCTAGATGTGCGCATTTTTGTTCAACATCTCAGAATTAAATATGGTCAAACTCCACACCAGCCTATACTACTGTACAATTTATCATTATACAGAGTGCACACTCACCCATCCCTCAAATGTCTGTCTGCTGTTTGATGATGCTAATAAATCCTCAAACTGGATCCTGTAATTGGATACAAAGTTGTCGTATCCAATTGAGGTGCTGTGAAACACCGCCAGCTCCAGCTCTTTGCCATTAGAGATGTATGGACAGAACTCTTCGTTGAAGAAGGGTCTGTTGGTTTTCACCTTTGTGGCGGTCTGTCCAACTTTCACGTTGTCTACTTTCACAACTATGTAGGGATCCAGGTGGCTTTTCTTTTGAAACGTATGCCGAGTTGAAAAATGTGTCGGTTTTAAATTCACCGCTTCGCCAATGCGAAGCCTCAAGTAGCCTTTGAATTGCATAGTAGCTCCAACATTCAGTATTATACAATCGATATGTAATCGATACAAATAATCAAAACAAAACAGCAATCGCAGGGTTAGTTAGAAAGTCATATATAATACGTCTGAAAAAAATTGTCAAAAATGTAATTGTAAATGTAAAATGTCAATTCTGCCCATTAATCCAGAAGACCATTTTAGAAGAATTCTCATAAATACCCTGTAACGTTAGCTGCGCCTTACGCCCAGGAAAGTTTCTACACAAACGAAAACATAAAATAAGTCTTTCCGCAAACGCACCCCGATAAAAAGTATAAAAATCACAACAGTCAAAAACAGCAAACGTTGAGCTTTCGTCCTTGCAGGAAATCGACCGTGGGGGACCTCTCTCTCTCTCTCTCTCTCTCTCTCTCTCTCTCTCTCTCTCTCTCTC
>NC_079890.1:19979816-19984948 GCF_024868665.1 Triplophysa rosa | reverse complement strand
GCAATTGGGAGCACCGGGAAATCCCGATGACCTTGCTTGGACCCTGATTTGGCTTGGAAGAGCACCGCAACCAACAATGCAAGTTCGCGTTACGGGTTATGTTCGTGGTGGAGGTCACGAAAGACTTTTCCTATTGAAATACATTAGATGGAAATTCGTGGTGAGTGACACGAAAAAAGAGGGAAATTCGTGTCCACCAACACGAACCAATAGATTAAATTTCGTGACTATATCACGAACTGCCGTGAGACTGGGTTGTAACTACAGTATGTAAATATGCTCTAAACCTTTGTGTGTTATAAAAAGAGCAGGACGTATACAAAAACTATATCATGAATATTATTCATGTCAATATAAGATGAGAAATAAGATTATGACCCTGTGACATATTCACTGAAGTACAAATGTGATACATATACGTATTATCACATACTGTATATATAATGTTACTGACTGAATTCTTGTTTTATTTACAGGTTCTTGCGTTAAACACCTTTAATCTGGACATACGAACTGAATGTTTAATGTAAATGCTGATTGATTTTCTTCAGTGATTTATATGATTGTTCTTGCTGAAGCTCATTATAATCATTCTCACTATGTTTGTGTTGTTAGTTGTGTAGTTGTGTACTATAGCCTGAGGGACAGTGTGTACTACAACACTAGTGTGTCATTGCTATATCAGATTTTATTCATTTACTTTTCATTTCATTGCATTTTGTGCACATAAAACCCATTCTTAAAATGCTGCTTATTTCTGTTTACCCATAGTTTAACTTTTATTTACACTTGTTTATTTTAGGCTTCACATATGTACTTTGATTTTTAAATGCTTTTCAATATTGTAGATGCTAACAGTCATGCTAATAAAGATGTTTATGTGGAAAATATACAATTCATTTTAAGTTTTGAATTAAAGTTTTAAAATAAATGTTAGCAATAAAAGGGTAATTAATGAGGAATTTTTGTACCTTAATGTAAAGTGTAACCCAAACAAATATTGAAATATTTCTAAAGTCTCTCAATCATGAATGAATGATGCCATGTTGCCTTGACGCCGTGACTTCACACTCACAGGCTCACTATTGGCTGATTCAGAGGTTGATGGCGGACATTTTGTGTTGACATCATTGTAGTCTTAAACTTTACTGAAAGTTGCTTTTAATAAACGTCTCCTACTCTTAAAGGCTGTTCACATTATAATGATAACGATATTATAACTAGATTTGTGTCCACACCAGCAGACGATAACAATAACGTTATGTTTATTTTAAACCTGCACACTGCAGTGTTCTCAGTCACAAAAAGGAAAGTAAATGACCTCCTGATGCTTTCGTTTTCATTCCCGAACGTCTTTTCTCCTAAATATGACAGCAAAGGCTGGATGCTCTGACTGAAGGCTGTGCGCTCATGTCCGGGACGTAAAGCATATATTTTGCCAGCTTGCTGACTCATAAGCATTACATACATAATATCCCGCTGTAAACACACCGCTTTCCGACCACTACAGTCTTTAATTCTGACATAAAAGCCGTGTTGCGATCACCAATAGTCAAACATTATCTGCCGGAAACCGTCTGACACTATGTCTTATGGTTCATCAGCTGGAAAAAAAAAGTTCTGAAAGTGATCCCAACTATATTGTTCTCTCTATCTTTATCATTATAGTTCTGAACCCCGCTATTCTCCTGATTTAAGAAAGATTTATAAAACGTTATTTTTTATAGTTATCGTTATAATGTGAACGGCCCTTTAGAGAGCTCTTACTTTTTACTAAGATTTTTTTGGCACTTAAAGGTCCAGTGTGTAATTTTTTGAAGGATCTATTGACAGAAATGCAATATAATATACATAACTATGTCTTCAGAGGTGTGTAAAGAGCTCACACAATGAAGTGTTATGTTTTTATTACCTTAGAATGAGCTATTTCTATCTACATACGTTGCGTTGCATACGTTGGGTCCCCTTGCATATAATTCACCATGTTCTGTCAGCCGTCGTAGTGTTTGGAACAGGAGGGGGGGGGTGGAGTGAGCTGTTGGTTGCAATTCGCAATCTTGCCGCAACTTTCACTGACCGTAAAGATTATTCTTAAGAGCATTTTTACACGCGGCCCCAGATGACTCAACACTGCAGAGAGATGCAAACACAATCATTTGTTTTCCTTTTGGTTCACACACAAAAGCAGGACGCAGTCTTAATTTGAATGGATCTTCTTAACAAATGAGTTTCAAACAAAACAGGCTGAAGTATCTGATGCAACAGATCAGCCGTGACCCAGTTTAATAGTCTTCATTTAGTCATAAACTCACATGACACAACTTTTTTATATTTATTGTCTAATTTCTATTTGCTTTGATTTATATGTTCCAGATACACAACAGAAATGAGGGATTGTTAAGTAGAATATGGACAAAACCACTGGGTTAGGGCTGCACAATTAATCGTATTTCAATCGTGATAACGACAAGTGTGCCCCATGGTTAATTAATAGAAATCATCGCGATATTAATGCATAAGGACCAAGCACAGCAATGACGGGTTTAAAAAAATGATTGCCACGCTTGACAAAAGATACAACATTCCCTCACACAACCATTCTTCAAAAGTTGCGCTGCCCTCGCTGTATGCGAAATGCCGACTGGAAATAGAAATTCGCAGCAGTGAATATTTTTGTGATCAAGTTGACAGGCTGGAGTTTTTAGCCCAAAATCTGTAACATGCATAAATGCGTACTTGTAGGAATATCATAGGAGAGTAAAAACAAGAATTGTTTGATTTTCACATTACAGTTTCATTTCCATTTGACATGTACCCAGCTAACAATTTTACGTTCTAAAAATGTTCCTGTAACGTTTCAATTAAGTTTTAAAAACGTTTATGTTTCAACATTCTTAGAACATTCAAAACGTCCAGTTTTTAGACGTTGTATTAACCTTATTGTTTGGTTATAAGAACGTTTTTCCAAACATTTTTAGAACGGTTCCGTTTGTTGTTATATTTATGTTGCAGAGGGAAAATTAGATATAATTATTGCACGACTACGCCACCCCGGTAATGGGTCGGGGACCCACAGGTACCGCAAATACCGAAAGCACACAGATACGTAGTGGCTGAGACAGGTATCAGACAACGAGGCAGGCCCGGCGCCAGGTCAGTAATAAGAGGGGGACATTCTTATTCTGATGGGGGGCAAACCAATGAAAAACTGAAAATCACCAGGTAACAGAAATATACCATTTATAAACCTTGTTATTTGCACAAAAATAATGCATTCATATCAGAAAACAATTGTAACTGTACACCTGTAAACTATTAACACATATTTAATCCTCAAATCAATTGTTATGTAGTGTGCAACAATTATGCAATAATGAATTACACAGATGTCGGGCGGGTGCATATACTGTACATGATCATTTACATCGTAAAATACTCAAATAGCAAAACTTACGAAATAATCAGTAGAGCTGAAGGCGTCGGCATTTCATGGAATTAAATTTCCGCATTACGTGTTCTTTCCACTCATTTGTGCATTTTTTTGTCAAGTCTTTCTCAAAAGCGAGTTTGATCAAGTGAGCCTTTCTCAAGTGCAGCATGCCCCTGGTCATGCCGCTGGTCAGAGAAAATCCGCTTTAAGGTTGAGAATGAATTCTCGCACATTGCCGTTGACACTCCAAGTGTCAGTGCATGTTTAAAAGCAGTCACAACTGATGGCATTGTAATCAATGTTTTCCCAAACGTTGTCCAAACCTTTGCAACTGTCCATTTCTCATGCAAAGTATCCATTTCTGTGCGGAGGAATTTTTCATCAACAGTGTATTCACTATCATCAAGTTCCATATCTGTCAGGTCCAGCAGAGGTTTTATTTTAGTTCTGTCTAAAAAACCCGCACTCGCCGGGTCCAGGGCTGCGAGAGCCTGGATGAGGGTGCTGTTACAGTTTCCAAACCGTGCAGCCATTTCTCCGCTTATGGCGTCAACCGCGCTGAAATAAAGACGACTAAGTTCATTTTCGTCACTGTGTTCATTTTGCCCTACTGTTTCCTCAACAGAGTAATGCTCCAAGTTCTTACTCATCATATGTTGTCTTTTGTTTGGTCTGGTGTTGGATGATGGGACCAGATTACAGCTCATTCTCCAAACCTCATTGAACTCTTCCTCTGATCGCAGTCCTCTGATCGAATCAGCTGCACAATTTACAAACTTAACGGCTGAGAGTAAGTCGACATTTTCAGCTTGAAGCATTCTGTTTGCTGGTTCAAGAAGTTTCAGCATCTTATGTACCATAACTGCAATAAATCTGAAGTCAGGTTCTGTCACTGACCGCACCAGTCCCGTAGCCTCAATACGAGTGTCTGCTCCGTGAGCACGATCCTTACTTATGTCCTCCAATAACGAACAAATATCTCCCAAGGATTTAAGAACAACACAAACTGTGTCTAGATGGCCTGTCCATCGCTGATCCAAGAGACGTTTCAGCTTCTCGCCCTTGTAATGAACTGCTACTGTGGGCTTTCTGATAAACTTGTAAAGTAAATCACAAACTCTGAAAAAGTCTTGAATTGCGCTTTCAGTCGACAACGCGTGAACAACTACTAGATGTAGTTTGTGATTAAAACAATGTGTGTAGGGAATGCTTCGTCCTAGTCTGTCCTGTAAACGTTTCTGCACCCCTCCATGTTTTCCGGACATAACTGCTGCCCCGTCATACACCTGACTGAGAAGTCCCGCTTTTCTGAGCTCAGCAATAATCAATTCGGTTAACGTTGCAGCATCTCCACGGTCTGTTGTGGCGACAGTTAGAAGACGTTCGTTAACCTCAAACAGGTCATCAACATAACGAATCACAATGCTGACATTTTCGGTCCCTGTTGGGTCTCTGGTTCCATCGACTTTGACTGTATAAAATGAATGAAAAGTTGAGCAATTTTAATCCAATAATCAGCATAATTTTTAAGGGAGAATTTTGTGTTTGTTGAAATAAAAAATAATGGGGTGCACAGGACCACTCACGGGCCTGCAATGAGGGAAATTCATTATAATTTATTAAAAAAACACATTCAATATAATACACAAACTAATCTTTAATATATATATATATATATATATATATTATATATAATATAGTA
>NC_079890.1:19974121-19979749 GCF_024868665.1 Triplophysa rosa | reverse complement strand
TTATATATACAGTATATATACACAGTATATATATATAAAAAGGAATCCATAATCATAAAAACAACATACACAAACACACACTCATCAACTCCGAATTGGGGGTTTCGTTCTGCCTCTCCAATACACAGCAAGCAGTCCAGCTCCCGTCACAACACAGCACCAAAAACGTCCGTTGTAAACACTGCAAAACAACCGAATCACCCCAAACTTAAGGGATACTGGCAGACACTGATCCCCCAATTCTAGAAACCAAAAAAACAAAAGAGAAACACAAGCATAGAAACACATACACGTTCACATTAAGGGCTGTCGAATACACTTATCAAGTATGAATAAAGAAAACCACTTTGTCATTCCGTATGGCATCTCGCAATAGCCGGTGCCCATAGAGTATTGGCATCAACGAGTCTCCTTACAGGGGACAATCAAGAGTCTATATCGACAGCCCATTACACAAAAATGAAAAGAAAATAAGTTAAAAAAAAATAATAAAATAACAAACGAAACACAATTTATAAACAAAAATAGTGGCAAACGCGTGGCCGTTCGTCACAGTAATTACCCCACTTCAATCCTCCGATCCATAAGCACTAGACGCTTCGAGTTTCAAAGGCATCACCCGCGGAGGAAAACGCGCTATTGTTCCGGTCAAACGAGTCAGAGTACACAATCAGTGTTATACTCGAGTCTGGAGCAACCGCCCTCGCCAGGGTACGACAGAAGAGCGGTCGAACAGGTCAGCGTGCAGAGAACGAAACCATATGATCCGTCCGGAAGCACTCTAGGTCAAACATCCATTATCAAATGCAGATAGTAGTAGTTGATGTTATCCAAAAGAGAAGGTCACAAAACCCAAATTGCGCACATAAAGCCTGCTGCAACACCTCCAAGGCCCCCCTCACGTCACTGTAGAAACAAACGTTCAAATTAAGAGAGATTTTACCTTCTCATTAACCCTTACCTAAAAATAAAGAACACACCTGTAGCCAATGACTCACACCACCCAACGCGCTTGACGCGTATAAGTTAGAGGCCCACAAAAGTAAACAGTCGGTCCATGTGTCTACATTAGTCCTCAGTCACACTGTAAATTAAAGGAGTCTCCATTTACCCTGTTCAACAAGAAATATTCACCATACAAGAATGCCACCAGTAGCTCTTACCTCCTGAACAACAACGTTTTTTAAAACGTTATTAAAACATTCCATTTGCCATTATAATAATGTTCTAAGAACGTTTCTTAAAACGTTATTTAAACGTTCCATTTGGCTTCATAATAATGTTCTAAGAACGTTTTCCTAACGTTCACAGTAGGTTATAAAAACAATATGTTTGAATGTTCTTAGAACGTTTAAAACGTACAGTTTTTTAGACGTTGTATTAACGTTATTGTTTGGTTATAAGAACGTTATTAAAAAAGTTTTTGGAACGTTCCATCCCCGTTAAATATTAATGTTTTAAGAACGTTTCCCCGACGTTCCCATTAAATTATAAAAACATGGTTCAAGGTTTTTATTTTAAATGTATTAACATTATTTTTAGGTTAAAATAACATTATTCTAAACATTATTAGAATATTCAATTCACTCATATAAACAATGTTTTTCTAACATTTCTAAAAACAACATTCCTTTCACTTAAACATTCTCAATGTTTTTGTATGCAAATTATATTGGTCTATAAAAATACAATCTAGAAATGATCAAATGGAAAGCTTACCTATTATTCGAAAGTTATGTTTAAATTAATACTATTCCGGTACTTTTAAAATATCATTTTTTCCCCCAAGTTGAGTCAAGACTGGAACATTTGAAATGATCAATTAGGTCAAAATAAAATGTGACCCTGAATCACAAAATCAGTCATAAGCAACACAGGTATATTTGTAGCAATAGCCAACAATACATTGTATGGGTCAAATTTATAGATAGTATGGATACTAAATCAATGACATGTACAAAGAATCAATTAAATGTATACTTTATATTATATTGTAGTTATATTCAGTTTATATTATAATTAACTTTGGAAACAGTATTTCCAGTTCACATCAATATAAAACATGAAAAACAAAACAATCAGAAACAATTAAAAATTTTAAATTTTTTAAATGGACTTGAATTAATTCAAAATATTTAGAACATTCATGAAAAATGTACATAAGGCAATATGTTTATGAAAACAGCTTAAACACTTAAATCTAAAACATAAACAAAAAATTAAAAACAAATATTTAGAGATACAGAGATATATTATACATGACAACTGTTTTTAAGGATGTCACTGTGACTCCATGAGCCAAATTTTTAATACAAACTCCTATGCTGTCGAATTTGCTCCTGAGCAACGCAACAAGCTGCTGTTAGCTGAATGAATTTAAAACGGAAGCTGTGATAGCGTCATGTTTCGGTAGGTAATGAGAATCGGCCTGTCATGATTCGGGGTGAGAGACATAGAGATACAAGAACAGAGGACCCAAGTGCAGACAGGAGGTAAGGGGTTAACAAGACTTTAATAATAATAAAACATGGACAAAACAAAAACCCACGATGGAGTAAAATAACCAAGATATAAACAGGAACACGGACTAACTAAACTAGACAGGACAGGACTAAAAAATAACATTTACCATATAACTACAAAAGACTACACTGCACTGCACTGACATGACATGACACAGCACAATGAACCGACACAAGACAGAGAACACAGGGGCATTAAATTAAGGGACAAATCAAAGGGGAACAGGTGTGGGGCATGAACTAATAAACAACCAGTATCGAGAGATACAAAAGGGCGGGAACACAGACAAGGACTGGAGAGAGTATCGAAGGCCGACAGGGTCAACATGACTCTCTCCACACATAACAATGGATCCTGCCGTGATTCTGCCACAAGATCAAGAAAGACATGACAAGATGAGGCAGAATCACGACACGGCCGATGCGAGCTTGACTCAGGTGATCTGCCAGAACTAACGCTATACGCTTGATTCATTTTACAAAAAGGATTTTTGGAACTATTGAACTTTATGAATCATTCAAAATGTACTATTAATAATTTGAGCCATTGATAAAAAATGTCCATGTGTTGTTGTCTTTTAACATATAAAGTGGAACATTCTTGTTTATATTAAGTTCACATTAACCTTAGAAGAGTCATGGGCAGCACAGTGGCTCAGTGGTTAGCACTGTCGCCTCACAGCAAGAAGGTCCCTAGTTTGAGGTGTGGAGTTTGCATGTTCTCCCTGAGTCAGCGTGGGTTTAGTCCGGGTGCTCCGGTTTCCTCCAATGCCGGTTAGGTCTATCAGAGATATTAAATTGCCTCTCCCCCAACTCGTGTGTAGACTGGCGTTTGTATGAATTGACTGGTTCTCGCCATGAATTTATCCATAGTTCCTTGATGGCATTAATAAATAAATAGAACAGACATGATGTAAACACATGAGTTGAACAGATTGAAATGGTTATTAGTTGATTCTCACAGATGTGTTTATATATCTACAGACTGACTGATCAACTGTCTTTCAATATATATTTTCTAGAGAATGTAGCAGTTAAAGGAACAGTGACACTGTCATCCATCCACCTGGTTAAGTCAAAATGCCATCGATGGTGTACGTTTTGGCCCAGCGACTGGTTTGTACTGTTCTGCCACATCATCTGAGAGTAACCCATGGTGGAGGTTGGATCTTCTGGATTATTATGACATCAGTACAGTGAGCATCACTGCTAGATCAGACTGCTGTACTGATCAAACTAACGGAGCAGAGATTCGTATTGGAAACTCACGTTCATGTCAAACTCACGTGAATGTGATCATGTCTGTCGTGATTCTCGGGGTGAGACACGGAGACAAGGACAGAGGACCCAAGTGCAGATGGGAGATAAGGGGTTAACAAGACAAACTTTAATAATAACTAAAAATACAAAACAAAGACCCACGTGGGGGAACATAACAAAACATAACACGGACAGGGACTAACTAGACTCGAAATAATAACAACAGTTGACAAAACCACAATAAACTAAACTAACTACAGAACGAGAACTCACCACGATGACAAACACGACGCAACAGAACAGTGATCCAGCACAGGACAGAAAACACAGGGACCTTATAAAGGGGACAAATCAAGAGGGAGCAGGTGCGGGGCATGAACTAATTAACAAACAATAACGAGGAGACGAAAGGGCGGGAACAGAGACGCCACACCGGAGAGTGGAAGACCAACAGGGACAAAACGTCACTCTCCACATAAAACAAGAGGTTCTGTCATGGTTCTGCCACTAGGTCAAGAAAAGCAAGACAAAGTGGGGCAGAACCATGACAATGTCTGGATGTACATCTCATCTCACTCTGTGTGAAGTGGAGGTCTATGGAAAACGTAATTTCTTATAAAATACTGTTTGGTAGAGCTGATCAATTTAACATTTCACTTGGAAATATTTATTATACTGAATGATTCTTATGATTGCAAAGCTTTGTGTGACACAGACTTGTTGTAAATTAAGTAAGTTTGTCTTCCACAATATCTTAATTACGCTATATTAATATTGTTTATTTTATTCATGCTGTTTATTTTAGTGTGTATATTTGTCAATCACAATGTGTTGTGAATGTGTGTTGATATCAGTTCATGTAAATACACTGACCAAAATTATAATCGCAACACTTTTGTTTTTGCCCCCATTTTTCATGAGCTGAACTCCAAGATCTAAGACTTTTTGTATGTTGTGGAAATATTATTCAGAATATGAGTATGAAGGAATTACTATATAATCAATAAGTGAATTTCATTAACAATCATTGCATTGTGTTTGTTTAAATGTGTTTGCTGTGTTGCTCAGTGAAAATTTCTGTTTAATATTAGACTGTTTGAAAAACAGGAAACTGGCTTAACCGCAGAAGAGGAACTAGCTGTGCGTACGTGCAGCATCATTACAGATCGTTTTGACAAGTCTAACCAACTAACACACACAGAGTTATGAATTAATCCATTGCATATGTTTTAAGTATAATCATGAGTTTTGATGTGTTTTATTGAACCATGGGATTAAGAAGCAACGCTGCATAATCAAAGTATTAGATGATTGAGTGTTTTTTTTACTGAAAGTATTTTTACATGTTGTCTTGCGATATGAAACTGTCTCTAGACGACACTTCCTCTTTATTAGCAACACACGTTGCAAAACATGTGTTGCATAGAACATGTTTTACAGAAACTGGTGACGGAGAGACGGAGTCAGGAGGACGAGGTGTATAAAGATTGGCTAATAGAAGGAACACCCTTTGAAGATCGAACGACGTTACATACTGTATAAATATGGATGTCAGGAAATGATCTGGGTTGCTGGTTTTTTGTGGCGGAGTGAGGAGATTGTCTGGCAACCCAAAGCTTTGTTACTTTTTACATCTGATAAATAAAACCTTATATTACTTTTGAGCAAATTGTCTCTTCAAATTTCTGAACATGCAGGACTGCCTTAAAAGTCCAACAATTGGTGACCCCTTAAAACTTAATCTTCTGTTAGGTCACTTGATAATAAAGGCATACTGTATGGAGGTGGAGATTCTTTTTTCTCAATTGCTGTTACAATTAACCTATTGCACAGTGATCTAATACAG